>NC_056735.1:640973156-640993156 GCF_019279795.1 Protopterus annectens | reverse complement strand
CAGCAATTAAAGAACTTACTGGTCAATTACAAACTATAGAAAGACCTCTTAATGTACACCCCACAGGTTACTTCCCTGAAAATAACACTCGGATCACATATACTTCTCCTTTTAGCATTCTCTATGCAGATACCAGATTCAAACCTCCCATCCTCACCAACCAGTTTCCCTCTGTTTCCCCTACAAGCCTAGTTGACATGATTTCTTTATACTCAGTGCATATAATGCCTCACCTAGATAAGTATAGGAGGACAAACTCACTTGCACAAACATAACTGAATTTTGCAAACTGAAATGCCATGGAAGAAATAGAACACCACTCTACAACGGTCTGCAATACATCAAACCTGTTCCTCAACAATATGAGTGAACAATGTAATGGCACATGTGTAGTGCCTGCACTGTTAATCCAACTATTAAATACAATGTGCAGAATTTGGAATACCTAATGAACTCCCTAAAGTAAGGAACTCCCCAAAGGAGGACTCAAAAACATCATCCACAGTAACTACACTCTACTAAGGGATGGTATAATCAACTTCCAAGCTTGGGTTTCCACAAAGGACATTGACATCGGTAGTAAGGTGCACCCTGATGCCCTGTCTACAAATCTACACATCTGTATACATGCAGCCATGCCTGATATGCTCAAAGACAGATATGTTGGGAAATACAATCCATATTGGTGGATGTCTGTCATTACCACATTCTATTGTAATTGAAAGAAGCTGCTGTTTACAAATACAACATCTACAAAACAGTCTTGGAAGGCCACTCACCTCAGTGCACCCAAACCAATGAGACACCTTGAAAAAACCCTCATATAGCAATTATGCTAATAATTTATGACACATGCCCAGGGATAACAATGAGCCTGTCTTCATTTACATATGCAAACTGATGTATATTATTCAGATATATTTTGAACTACTTCTGGGTGGTACTGTACACACTGACCCACTGCAAATTCCAAACCTGCTAGCAGTCACAGATGGCTGTAAAGTGTCCCACCTCACAACACCAAGCTTACCACATGTGTGCATCATCATCTCCAAACTGTGCTATCTGCTAAGAGCAAGTTATCACTGCTCTCCCAAGACTAGGGGCACAGTCTCCATGGGACCAGATGACATTCCAGGCTATGTACTTCATGTGCTGCAACAGTGAGCTACACCACTAGGCACCATATTCAACTAGAGTCTGAGTAATGCTGCTGTCTACACTGAATGGCATACAGCAACCATTTCCCACCCACACAATGGAGGATAGGCAACATACAACACAAATTATAGTCCCATAACTGTATCCAACCTTATCTCTAATGCAATGGAAACAATCTGCATGCATCTCAGACAAAAGGACATAGGTAACCTCCAAACAGTACATCTGTTCCAGTTACTTGTTCTCAAGTGTAGCTTGTGCCTGCAAAATCTGTGGGAAATCAAGATTGTAAGCAGAGACATACACAAAGCTGTGCACTCATCCTATCTTGATTTGGCCAATCCAGTCAACACATTCCAACATTTGGTCACAATGAGAAACTAACCAAAGTGAATATCAAACCTTGTGTTATCAGGTGGGTTGCAAATGGGATCAAAGTCCAGCAACACTCAGTCAAAGTGGGAGACCTCACCTCAAGCAACTGACCTGTCACCTGTGTGGTAACAGATGTGTCAGTGCTGTCCCCCTCTTGTTTGCCATATACTTATCAAAAACAGAGAATGTGTGGCAAAACATCTTTGTGCCATTAATGACTGCTGACAAAGCCATGGGTTTTATAACAACTGCACAAACATGCATCACTATACCCTGTTTTAATAAATGTTCTTGCTTATTAAAAAAATAACCCAGAATACAGTATTCCCAATTTCTTCATCAATATACCTTAGAACACATGTTGACTGCAAACCATATATACTGTGGGGAGGAAGGCATGCTACATCTTATGTCCAGTTACCAAAGGCATTACATCGAGAGCAATTAATGTTATCAATCATCATCAGCCCTATTAATGACTATAAGCCTCCCTTTGATATGTATTGTCCCAGACATTATATCCAGGATAAATAAAAACTCCAGCACACACACTACCCTGCATTGGATACTAGTCAGTAAGAGCCCCCTGTCATATAAAACAGGCTGCTTATCAGACAGCCTCAGTGATCACTCCCCAACATTCCTACTCAAAAAATACCTATACCAAGCTAAACCTGTCATCTACCATCAAATACGGAAAAAACTAACCTTTAATCCACTCACATTCACCTCATCCCTCAAAGAATGTAACTGGCATCCCCTAAAGTACCTCAGTCTTGATGACGCAGTTGTATTTTTTAATACTACCTTCCTGAGCATCCTTAATTACCATGCCCTCATAAGACTTTCCAGAACGAAAGGACAACCCTCCCCATGGCTACAGAAAACCATTAAGTCAGAAATGAAAAACAGGGATAAAGCCTGGGAGCACTGGCGCAAAACCAAAACCCCCTCAACTAGACATAAATTCCTAGAACTACACAATAGAGTTAAAAAGCTAATAAAACAGGACAAATTCCAATACTACCAGTCTGCCCTAGACTCCACCCAACACAGCCCCAAAGAATTCTGGTCCTCCATAAACTCCATCCTCCACCCAGGTAAAGTCAGTACCCCTCCTCCTAACATCCCTCACTCCTCCAAAAATATTGCTACGTCATTCAACACACACTTCGCACAAACCATACTATCACTAGCTAAACAACACAACCCCCCTCCCCTCTATCCCACACCTTCAACTAGTAATCTCCCCACTGCCTTCTCTTTTTCTCCTATACCTACCTCCAACATAAAAAAACCTCTTAACTAAACTTAAGCCCACCAAATTAGTAGCAGACAACCTCCCAAGTGAATACCTACAAATTGCAGCTGATGCTCTGGCCTACCCAGTATCCATCTTGATTAACCAATCTCTGTCAGAAGGTTACATTCCCACACTGTGGAAAGTATCACATTTAATTCCCCTCCACAAAGGCGGCCCCTCCACAGAACTAACCAATTATTGCCCCATAGCTATTCTCTCTCCACTCTCCAAAATACTAGAGAGATGCATACATTCTCGGGTCTCAGACTACCTCCTTACTAACAACTTCCTTTCCAATACTCAGCATGGTTTCCGATCAAACCATAGCACCACCACTGCCTTACTCTCCTTTACTAACACTATCCTTTAGCATAAAAACAATGGCTATCTCTCCTCTGCTACTTTCCTAAACCTATCTAAAGCATTTGACATGGTCTCACACAAACAATTAAACTCTGTCCTCAATAACCTATCCTTCTCTCAATCAGTCACCAACTGGTTTCAGAGTTACCTGTCTGACCGCCAACAATCAGTTGTATGGCAGAATTACATATCTCCCCAACTACCTGTCTCTATAGGGGTTCCCCAAGGATCCATCCTTGGACCTCTACTCTTTTCTGTTTTCACCAATAATCTAACCTCTGCCACCAAACATGGCACACTCATACAATACACAGATGACTCAATCATCATCTGCTCAGCCCAGTCCCTACACAAACTGCAAAAAGTCACACAGGAAGCCTTTTCCTCTGTTGAAACTCGGTTATCCGATGCCCAATTAATACTCAACCCAAACAAAACTAAACTACTCATCTTCCAACCCACCAACATACTCAAAACAACTCTCATTTTAACATCACAGCAAAAGACAACACCACTGTATACCCAACTGAACACACCAAATTGCTAGGAGTGGAAATAGACAATAAACTAAAATTTGACATTCACATATATATGACCATAAAAAAAGTCCACAAAAAACTAGGAGGGTTATACAGAAATAAGCAACTTCTCACCAAAGCAGCAAAGATTTCAATAGCAAATTCCCACCTTATCTCCATCCTACTTTATGCCTCTCCAATATATACCAACCTAAGGCAATGCAATCTAAACAAGCTAGAGACCTGCTGCAACAAAATCGCCAAATTCGCCACAGGGGCATCCTACCGTAGTCACCACTGTCTCTCACTTGCTGAACTGGGCTGGCTTAAACTCCCTCACCTCCTTCAATGGTATCAACTATCATTCACCCACAAACTAGTAAACCATCCACTAAATGTCCCATCCCTCCAAAATCTACTCCAACCCTATCGCACCACTAGACCACTAAGATCCAGCAAAAAAAAATCACTTGCAGATCACTAAAGCCAATAACTCTGCTGGTGAAGCACTATTCTCTTGCACCATAGCCAAATTATGAAACTCCCTCCTACCCACAATAACCTCCATACCATCATGCACCCACTTCAAAACTTTACTAAAAGCGCACCTAAAAACATGCTGGCTATGCCCTTGCAGCTCCCACCCTAATATCACCCACCCCATACAACCACTACCTTTCTTTCCACCCCACTAACTACCTTGATTATAGCAAGCTCAGATGCTCATAAGCCTAGTACTTATTATACAGCAGGAACTTCTTATTGTAACATTTGTTAATGTCTGTTATGTACTTCATAGATAAAGATTCTAGTTGTCTACTGATGTACTATGTTCTTCATCTGTAAATATGTTTGTAATTAATTGCTATGTTAAATTGTTAATAGCTATGTAATCCAATGTAACTACTGTCTGTTTATTTTAACTGTGGAGCTTTTCTCCCCGAGCCTCCGCTGAAAATGGACCTACATCCAGTTGGACACTCCCAGTCAACAAATGTAAATAAATAAATAAATAAATAATATATATATATATATATATATATATATATATATATATATATATATATATCTGGGGTGGTGGTGCTGCGGTAGCATTGTCACCTCACAGCAAGACGTTGTCCCGTTTGATTCTCAGCTAGAGCGTCTACTGTGGAGACATGCGTGAATGGGCATACCTTCATTGAAGGTTGTGCATTAGGGCCGACAACTCAGCACGTAAAAATCAACTGCCAATCATTAGCAGACCGGAGTACCGCTGTGGAAACCCCTAACCGGGAAAAGCCGAAAGAGACAACATATATATATATATATATATATATATATATATATATATATATATATATATATATATATATATATATATATATATATATATATAGGGTCTATATTAGAACACCGAACTTTCAAACTTCGAGTGTTCTAATATCGACCCGTTTTCAGCGAACACAGAAAATACTGAAGAAACAGAAAAACGAATTTTTTCCTAGGGAAAGAATTTGGTTGTATGTTTCTGTTGCTTCTGTATTTTCAGTGCTGTGGTGGAAAGTTACGGGTCGGGTTCAGGTAAGTGTGCGGTTATGTAGACATGAGGGTTATGTCGGGTTAGATGAGTTAGGGTTAAGGCGTTAATCAGGTAAGTGTGCGATTGTGTGGACTGAGGGTTAGGGCATGGTAAGTGAGTTAGGGTTAGGGCACGGGCGAGGTGACTGTGTGATAGTGACGGACCTTAGGGTTAGGGTTTGGGTTAAGGTAAGTGGATAGTTAGTGGTGTATGTATAGTTTAGTGTAGGGTTAGGTGTAAGAGTTTAGGTGTATGTGTGTGGATTGCTGTTTGTTTGGTGTGCTTGTGTTGTGTGTATGTGTTTTGGAACAGCAATTTTTTTCCCTAGGAAAAAATTTGCTGTTCTGTATGTTCAATGTTTTAAATTTTCGATTGATAGGGTTCAATATTAGAACACTCGAAGTTTTGAAACTTCCTTGTTCTAATATAGACCCTCTCTCTCTCTCTCTCTATATATATATATATATATATATCTATCTATCTATCTATATATATATATATATATATATATATATATATATATATATATATATATGTATATATATATATATATATATATATATATATATATATATATATATATATATATATATATATATATATATATATATATATATATATATATATATATATATATATATATATATATATATACATAGCTTTGACGCAGAATATGTATGCATCACATGGCTGTCTTTAGCCCAAATGGGCTGAATATGCTGCACATAATGGGAAGAATATGGTGCACATTCTTAAGTCATATGGGACCACAGCCACCTATTCCAGGGATCTCAATGTACAGTATGACATACATAGGACATGCTGGAGGAACATATACATGTCTCACTGTCCTCTGCATTCGACTTCAAACCCATGTCGAGCACAGCACATCCATTGACCTGTTTAAGCACAGGCTGGCTGACTTGATGTGAAAATGTTACTTGCCATGGATCACTGCTGATTCTATCCTGGACACGAGTGGTCCTTTCTATAAGAATCATTTCAATGCATTATATCTTCCATTGCATATTATATTGTGATGTATCTGCTATGCTTTTAAACACCATCAGACCAACACCCTTGTCAGAGCCTATGAACCTCTCAACCTATGGTGATGTGCATGAAAAAACATAAAACATCATACTGTATTACTGTTCTGATGAGATATGCTTGCAGAGTTACTTACAATCCAGAGCTCAGAATCTGATGGGTTGACTTTGGATGTGCACACATAAGTTAACACTAAACAATCCTGAAACAGAAGGTTAGATATATTAATGAGACACATTTCATTGTCAGACTTCACAAGCCTTACAAAAGCATCCAGTAGAAAGCAGAGGAATTATTATGTCAGCAACATTCTAACTGGCTAACTAAAATATAACTGAAGTGCAATTTTCAGGCCAAAAGCACACAAGGAGCTATACAATACATATTAATGTAGGTAGTCATCCTGTGCATCAGGCACATAGCTTTGGTAACTCTGAAGCCAAAAGATAGACAACAGGGATGGGGCACAATCATCACTTGCACAGGGTGGTTAGTGAGGGTGCAGGAGGCCTAGGCTAACACAAAAGGTTAGTGAGCATGTGTGTGAGTCAGTAAGGGCAGCAGACAACATGGAACATGTAAATGTAGCATGTGTGTCAGTAGGTGCCATCAATGTGATATTGGTGTGCGTGTGTCTGCATGAACACAGCCAAGCTCAGTGCTAACCCTATGTGTCTGTATGTCGGACAGCAGTGAACCATGCACAGTAGAGCTGAAAGTTCATTGTCTTTGTCACCGACAATGAGAACTGGCTCTGCTAGGAGTTGTTCTGGCACCTCCAAACCCAAGATCAGATGGTGTGCTACTACCTGAGGGTGACTGATGTCTACTGGATGATTTCCCTTCATGGAATGCCCAGGACCATGATCCCATGACCTGCTATGTCTGGGTGTGGACAGCAAACTCTGATGGAGCAGTGGATGCACTGCCACTACAGGAGGTTGATCAGGCATGACCCCATTGGCTCTCAGCAAATGTAATTGCTGACCAACATCCACAAGGTTGACAAACCCCTCCCAGCAGACATTGCATCACAGACAATGTGCGTCCCATGACAGATACTCTGTGCTCCCTCAACAGCACATCCCATCCATACTTGTCATTGAACTGATCCAGTACATCAACAACATGGTGGAAACAGTCACGGATGTCAGACTGTGCCACATCTAGAACCCTGAGCATTCTTCTTGAGTGATGTTCTGAATGTGCCTGTGTCTCAATTATGGCCCTAAACATATGTTGTGTGACATATGAAAAGACAAGCTTGCACCATGTGCTGGAGGGGCAGCAGGCCTCTGATTAGCACATCTATCAAGCCGTGTGGCACCTTACCAACAATTTGGCTACAGACAGTGTTAATAGGGACTGAAACAGTTGTAGCCACACTTCCCTGGTCTATGTCCTCCCCCTCCAACTATCCAATATTTGTGGTCTCAGTGGATTATGTATGCATAGGCATACTGGTTGTGTATGGTGATCTGAGTGTGGGTGCTGGATGTCAACTTCTGTGTCAGATTCATTCTCTGGAGCCCCTACTGTGCCTCACATTGGCCACCATCATCATCAGACTGTGATGAGACACAGACATCAAGTGGCACAGGGGCTACAGAACTACTTCCATGTTTACCTGTGATAAAAAGAAAAAGATGATGACATTAATACTTGCACTACTATGCTGCAATATATGTTAAGCAATTTACACATCTGTCACTATTGCATACATTTAAACCTATCAACCACTTACAGCAAAAAGTGTGGAGAAAGCCATAAATAGTGGTTGTAAAAAGGCTCAAGAATAGGGTCAAATGTGGCAAAATATGTTCCTACAAGCCTATACAGCTGCACGACAGACGTGAAAGGTATGCAGTTTGAATGTCGATCTGAGTCATTTGACTTGTTAGTAATCTGCCACTTAATTACTGTCCTGGGGATTTAATAAAAAAACATGCAGGCATAGTGTAAAACCTAATAATACACAACTCAAAAAATAAAAATAAATGTAGATAAATAACCAAAAAAACAGGGACCCAATAAAATCCAGGCAAATTTTATTCACTGTCTTCACTCTCTGACATCTCGTCTGGAATGCCTTCAAAGGAGAATACACACTCAAAGAAATACTCCATATAAATAGTGCTTCCAATTATTCAATAAAGACTCAATTAAAAAATCACATACAAAATTAAAGGAGAAATTTCCAATTAAGTTCAGAATTCATACCATTAGGTATAAGAGTATCAAATTTAAGAATATAGTTGGCTTCTTTATATAAAAGTCTTTCCTTAAAATAAGTATCAGTAGAAACAAAATTAATCCTTTCCACTTTTTCTAAAACCTACACAGAAGGTACCATGGCTGTGTATGTGGTACCCCCTCAGTAGTGCACCATGCATATTAATGAAGGCACGTTACTGAAGGAGAGCTGTGTATCACAGTTACTGAATCAGTGTAGGGAGTGTGTTACTGTGTCCAGAGATGAGTAACACACCCCCTGCACTGTCAAAGTATGTATCAATGTATGCACATGTAATGAAAAGGTTATTTTTTTATTGTTATTGAATAAAACACAGTACAAAGTTTGAAATACAACCATTCTATTAAAATGAAAACAAATAGGTGAATGCTTTCACAGGTGAAATTCCGACTTCATCAGACCTTAATACTGCCTTTTTGTCTAAGTGTATATTATATAAAACTTTTAAAACTACAAAAAACAATGACAGTGAGTAAAACACATTACATCATTCAATTGCTTAACTTGGTGAACTACACTTCTTAAAAAGGTAACAGCATCCCCAAAAGGGAGAAAAAATATATATATGTACCAACACCTAAGCAAGGTCTTAAACCCTGGATCCTCAAAGTAAGAGTCTAATACTCTATCAACTGAGCTACCTCATACTACAACAATAAGAGAAAAATATTTACATATGCATAAAAATGATATGTTTAAAACATTAATGTATATGTGGCTATCCATGTAAAATGGTGTGTGTGATGTAACTATGTGAATCTTAAAACATTGATGTATGCACACATTTTTATTTTTATTTAAATAATGGCTTACCTTTTAAAATGGGCTTGAGTAGCAAATGTCCATTCAGACCCATTTTGCCATCCGCCCTGAGTCTAATAATCCATTTTATTTCTAGAGCTTCTGTATAATTGGACAGATCTCCCTTGTGTTCACTGTCACTGATTTTTTCTATGACCATAAAACTAAACTGATGCTCAGAAGAGATGTTAACTATACATTTAGTTAGTGCATTATTCACATTATGCGTAGTAATTCTGTAAAGATGTCCTCTGATACGATCTTTCAGTCTTCTTTTGGACTTTCCAACATACAAGGATTAACAAAACTTTGAACTGAGCTAAATGTATTATATTAATGCTGTTACAATCCACATGCACATAAAATTTAAACTGCTTAGCAGCAACTGGGTGAACAAAATGTCTGCTATTATTAATATATAAACAGTAACTACAAGCTTTACAAGGCTTTGTACAAAATTCACTAATGCTAATCTTATTAGTTTTCTGGTCATAGTTCCTACTATCACATAACATTCTTTTAAAATTTTTCTTGTTCTTATATCTAAAATTTGGCTGCATACCTCGGTGTTTCATAAAAATCTACTGCCAATCATTAGCGGACCGGAGTTCCGCTGTGGCGACCCCTTACCGGGAAAAAGCCGAAAGACAAACAGCAACAACCTATTCTAATATAATTAAATATATAATTAAATATATAAGAATATATAATGCTTACTAATCCTACTATCTATTGTGAGAATCTGCCAATGTCTACTGATAATCTCGCTAATATATATTTATTATCATTGCTGTAATAGATGGAGTACTTCAAATGCTGTTTCTCCAGTTTAGTGGACTTTCTATCTGATACTCCATCCCTATTACTGGAGTAAAAAGGACAAAACTTTTCACCTCAATCATGTTTTATATCTTCCAAAATAGGACCGATGTATGATTGTTCTCCTTTAATTGATCCTCATTTTTTTATCTGTGGGATTAAGCCTGGATGCTCGAATGGCTTGCCCTATCACTATATTGGGGAACACATGGGGAGGGTGCATACTATTACGGTGAAGCAAGTTATTGCATATACAAGGCTTCCTAAAAATTCCAGTGGTAACATTATCCATTTAATCCTTATTAATTCTAACATCCAAAAACACAATCCTATGTGGATCGTGTTTTATGTCAAACTTCAAAAATACATCAGTATTTTGAATATACTCAGAAAACTGTTGAAAGACATGAGCATCTCCAGCCCATACAAAAAAGATGTCGTCCACATGTTGCTTCACTGTAATAGTATGCAACCTCTGTTCAGCCTCGCTAAGATGGTTTGCACAGTGCTAAGCACTGCCAGTTTAAGAACTTCTCAGCTAAGCGCACTGGGTTTGCATGGTGCTAAGCAATGTGCCGCATTTTAAAAAATTGCCCAATTGCAGTAAAGTATGGGAAAACTGTCTTATTTAAGTGCAACAGGTGGGAATACAGCAGAACCAGTTGGAGTTTGAACTTGGCAGGAACTATGGCAGATATTGGAGAGTGTGCGCTCTTCCAGGCCCAGCTTTGTTGTATTCTGGAGTCCAGGGTCATGGTTGGACTCCTCATTAAATACCATGACATCTGGCTGCTGCAGGGCCAGTACCAGGGGTTGCAGTACAAGTTGGAGGCCTGGGACTGGCTGGAACGTGATCTCACCAGTGCAATTGATATCGCCTACACAGTTGAGCAGATGCATCATCATTATGATGACCTGAAGCATCTTAAGGGGGGGTCTCTTGGCCACCTGGGTCCAAGATGTTCAGGATGGGAATGCCCTACAAGTTTGTAAGCACTGTTTGCATTCTTTTACTAACAACTAATCTTAATGTGTGACAGACAGGTACACAAATTGGTGTGCTTCTGTCCCTATAGCTGTTGAGAAGAGCTTGCAACCTAGAAGCTCATGCAAGGTGCCTGGCCAGGTTGCGCTGTGAGTGTGGTGATTACAGATGTATCTTGCAATCTATAGTCATATAACCAAGAAGGAGTAATTTATTAACTGCCATTAGGTATATACAGTTTTGATTGTACTACAGTGAATGTGGTCATAGAGCTAGACTGCAATAACAAAGTAATGCCAGGTATAGTTCAATAAAGATGAAAGCATGACGCCTGAGAATGTTAAGGAAATAAAGTTTCTACTGCATTAATTGTGGAATTGCAGCTGTATTGCAATACCTGCATTATATGAACTGTTCTGCAATAAAGACTGGAGAAATATACCACTCACTGCATGAAGTCATCCCTAATAAAGCTGTGTTTTGCAATATGTATGTATTTTGGACTGTTGTTCATGAAATTAAGTACTACACTTGCTGTGAACTAAAAACATGAAAAAATACCACTAACTGACTGAAGGTTAGCTAATAAAGAGTGTTCTGCTAAACTGTAGATTTGGAGCTGTACTAAAAGATATAAATGCATTCTGATATTTGTTCTGCACTAAGATCTGAAAAAATAATCGGAATGCCCCAGGTATATTGTGTATATCAGGATTGTCTTGTGTTAACCATTACATTTCAGCTATATGCATTTCTGCTCTGAGATACACTGCTGCAGGCAAGTATGAAACTGTAATAGCTGTAGATAGCAAATATGCCATCTGCATCTGTATATGGGTCAGGTAGCCAACCCAGCACTCTAATATGGTTTCTACACATCACAGATGTTTCCACCCATTAGGGATATATGGTGTACGCATGCATTCTATGTATTAATGTACAGTTCACCTAACATCTCTGTCATGCATGAATCTCATGCATGTGTGTTCATCTGGTAGTGCACTCTTGTATAACAACCTACTTCTATTACCAGGTCAGATGTTGTTAGCAGGTGAGCTCTAGGCAAATATCAGTCAACCAACACACAACAGTGGCTCAGTAGCTCAGTTTGATAAATGCTAGGTGTGATATACATTTTGTCACACACAGACCAGGGTTCGAGTCCAGTGACAAGTAGTAGTAAATATTATTGAATCAGTTATGTATTGTTAACAGATCTTCTCCCCATAGGAATTAAAGGTAAATAAATGGCTATAGTAGCCCTTAAAATGTGTTAATAATTTGTGTGTTCAGATGTAACAGAGTGTTAACACCATTGCCCAGCAATGTGATAAAATTCAGAAAATAAAGGCAATATGTACAATACTAAGAAAAGTTAATACAATAAATAAATGTGTACTCTTGGTATGGCTGTATGCCTGGTGTGAGTGTGAATGTCTGATGATAGTCTAACCCCATGCCTGCCAAGGACAGCATGATAGTCGTAAACTGTCTGTACTGTGCACAATACATGTCTCTCAAGTGTCACTATGTCACAGACTGTAATCACTGCTGCCCAATCCCTCTGTCACAGATCTATTATGGACATGATTTCTGTCAATAGTACAGTCACACCACATCAGTCCACAGTACACCTTGGTGGACATATCTGTCCCCCTGACATGTAATAGTACACTGTAGTTGTGTACCTGTAGGTGTTGCAGCTTGGCCCACAGTGTCCCATGTGGATACCTTGAGAGGTATGTACTTGCTAGAGAAGCTATAGAGCATTTGTATATATAAAGGAAGGGCAGCCCTTTAGAGTATATAAGAGTACTGTTGCAAACAATGTAGTCTATACTGGTATTAATGAATTGTATTTCTCTCTCCCCCACCCCTTATCTGCATCATAATTACATTGGTTATGATTTACTATTAACATATGTTGTTTTCAAAACATTATGTTGGGCCTTCTGTTTTATTATTGTTATGTATTACAATGGTTCATACTAACATACCTTGCTGAATTACATATGTTGTTGGCCTTATGCCCTAACGGTTACTGGCATGCTGTTACAATACTGACTGTAATCTCACCTATTGTTGTGTTCCATATGCTATGCAATGTTATGTTACTCTGTTATTTGCAATATTCTGGCATGCTGTTATAACTAACTAAATAGTCTGTTCATTACTAACCTACAAACTTTGAAATACCTCAACACCATAGTTTGACTGGGTAGGCTGGTTCCTGGTAATCCGCCTACCCTACCTCAGCCAGCTGTGGTACTGGGTCCCAGCACATCTAGGACACAAGCTAGTGGTGCCCCCTCTTCTGACACTGCACCACCTATGGGTGGAACTGCTTCAGGGGATGGGGCCCGTCCCCCCTCCAGGAGTGGGCGTGGAGGTGGGTTGTTACCTGACAACAGCTACAGGTGATGATTCACAGGATTGTGCATCATAGCTATGAGGATTGCCTGCACTGGACTGAGGGCAGACTCACCAACCTCGAGGGGAAAGGTAAACCTGGTGCCCAGCACCCAGCACAGCCACCTTTGAGGCAGTGAAGGAGCAGTATTTACTGCTCATGGTTGGAGATCTCAGTCTCACTGCTGCTGTCTGTGGCACATGGCTCTCTGATTCCACAACACCCTTCCCATCCAAAGTGTTTACTCCCCTCATGTGTCACACACTGCCCCTGTATGCTGTCTTGTCTGACTTGTCTTTCTGCAAATGCAACCTCTCCTACTCAACTTTCCTCCCCACACATATCTATATTCGTTCCCCAACATTCCACTCTCACCTTATATAAAAAAGGGCATCTGTCCCACAAAAAAAATATTGCTCCATACACAGCTCTCCATTATGCACCCACATCCACTGGATGCACTTAATTATTACATGCATCAATCAACACAAGTTATGTTACCATCAGAGGCTCCAAATTCCAAATTCTCTATAAACGTCGCAGCTGTTGCTGTAGAAGAAATACCTGTCCTGCACATCCCAACCTGCCTTTCAGTATGGTTTTCTCCCTCCTTGTCACCAGTTCACCACTTTCCTATCACCCCTTTTTTTTCTTTTCTTTTTAGCATGGGTTTAAGCAGAGCTAAGGAAAGCACCACATTGTGATGCATCACATTAACTCATTGTCTTGAACCCTGACCCCTGTTAACTAAAACAGAGTGCTTTAGCCCACTAGGCTAATCAGCTCTGAATTACAACAGCTGTTTCCACCAACATATCGTGAATGACACTGACACACTGCAAGTACATATAATGGGAAAATTAGGACTGTGATGCTGACACTACACCTGTACATAGCCAAATAAATATTAATGGATGTACATGAGGCCTGGGATAACAGGTATAGCTGTCAACTGTACACACTTTTGCAGAATGCTCACAGTTGTGCCCCCTAGTTTTGGCACAGTTTCACAAAAACATATTTGTCTGCTAAAGTACTGGCAATTCATTAAAGATTGAGGTTAGAAAAACATGACAGACATTTGAGTGTCACACCTCATACCCATCAGAAACACATGCTGATGCACTTCCTGTGTCACAGACTGCATGCACAGACATGTTATCTTACAAATATACCTACTGCAGCTGTGACTCATTAGCTCAGTCTGTTAAATGCCATACCTACAGTACATTTTGCCATCCACAGTCCTGGGTTCTAATCCAGTGTGTTGCACTTCAATTACATTCTTGTCAATACAGCAAATAATGACTGAGTCATGCAATTTTAACCAAAAGAGGTTGCTTCTACTGAATTAACTGCTACACATTAGCAAGTCAAAGGACTGTAGGTATTGAGACTCTGCACATATTCATATAGCCTACTATACATCACCTACTACTCTCTGATTGGCACTGTTACATAACAGATGTATCCTAGGCACATGCCTTGACTGGACTGTTATGGGTACCCTCTCCTTGGCTTTGCTGTGACAACAGAGCTGACACTGCTCCTTCATTGACACATACAGCTTTATGTCCTTCAATGTGTTCACACTCTCCACTGTGAGTCCTAGGCATAAAGCAGCAGCTGCAGGCTGCAATATAAGCAGCTGTGTGTTATGCTACCTGCCACAGAGCTACCATACCTCACAACCCCCTAGAACAAAGGATCCATACAACCCTCATATATAAAAGGGTGGGGGAAAATATCAAGTGACAGGGACATGTGTCAAAGTCTGCCCCTACAAACATACAGAGCTGATAGACAACCAGCTGCTGCAGCAGCATCCATATTCTGATGGGTATGATGTCTGACACCAACATGTCTGTTCCCCCTTACTGATCTCAACCCACAGTGTTGAACACTGAACTGCCAGATAATCATAAAGTCAATTAACAATGGGCAAACATAGCATACAAAAATGTGGACATACCTCATAAATCTCAACAGTGGGCAGTATTAGTACCTACCCTATGTGATGCTGTAGACTTCACACCTCACTAATGTCCATCTCACAGACTAAGAAAGGGGCTAAGTCCTACATGAGGGCCATAAATATATCACTGTTGTGCTATGTCATTGGCTAATGAAAGTGCAACCCAGCTGCTCTGGATGCAATTAGCAAGTCTGAGCCACAGATTGGTGAACAGGAAATTATCTGTTACTGAGCATTACCTAGAAAAGGCAAGCAACTGCCTATGAAAGACAGGCCTGTAACTTGCCGTACCAAGACAGACTGGAAGTTACCAAGCATTGTTCTTCAGGATTTCTTCACCAAAGGATTACATTACTCTACCAGGTATGTAATACAAGTCCCTATATAACGGGATGCAGATTGGAGGATGCAGTTATGGGGAATGGGGTTTATAACAGAAGGCCTCTAGTATATCTCTAGGAATGACATGTAGTTGATACTCTGTTGTCCAACAGCTACAGGTATGCCTCTCAAATGTGCCTGCTGTGAATTATATCACAGCTGTGGCCCTCTCGCTCCCTGACTTCTACTGGATTATGTGGTAGACATATTGTCAGCAAGTGAGGGTGGACACTGCTGTCATATCACATGATGTACTGTCATTCAGCACCTCTCAGTCTGTGAATGTCAAACATGAATAGGTCAGACATTGTAAAGTTGCCCATGACTGTCACTGATATACTCTGGCTAGGTCACAGTTTAGTTGAAATTCATATGTCACTGCTTGAGAGCTATGGTTAACATACCTGACAACCCCCTACAGCAGGAAGTCAGGTCATAGCCAGTATTACTGGGGGGGGGGACAGGCCAAACCTCAGAAACAGAGTGCACATATTGGTCATACAAAGTAAGAGTATGAATAGAGTGACAGATATTACTGTAACATAACTGTTTCCTGAGGGTCCTAGTGTGTGGCAGCCAGATTCACCATATTCTAGGAACAACCATCAATTATTGGCCAACTGCCTGCCAGATGTCCACAGGTGTCTGCCAAAAGGACCACATACATCAGGCACATGTACACATTTGGCAAACATCTGTGTACTGGAGAGGTATGATACCTACAGGAAGGATAGACTACAGCAGGTCTGCTTTGCTGTCTGTCATTGTGGCACAGTGATGTTGCTGGACTATCCCCACATACATGTAATAACACACACCTATGTGTCTGACAGTGGCTCTATGACATAGTATTGGGACTTTGCATACAGGGGACACACCACAGTAGACAGCACTGATGGGTGTGGAGACATACAGCACACTCTGTCACAGGACACAGGAACATAACCAGTATTGTTATTATGTTGGTGATAGTGACATACATAAGGTGTTGATAGACTGCGGGGTATGGTGTGGGAGGTAGCAGTGGATAGTGCAGGGCAATTTGTATATGCAGGGACTGTACATAGTGTATATCAATGTATCTGGTCCTGTGATGTGTTCCTCCTCTTGTTGTCTTTCTGGTGGCCTCAGACTGCATCAGGACATTCTGCTGTCCAGGATTCATCACAATCATGACCATTGCACAGCACTGTAGGCTGACCTTGTCACAGTAGTCAACAATGTAGGGCTACATGACAGAACCTATGAGTAGGTCCGACACCGGGCACAGATATAGTCAATGCTTCATGGTAAAGGGTTGCTGCTGTGGCGAGGGACAGTGCTGCCACCAGTGGAGGGCCTGCAGTGGAACAACCACTTTCAGCCACAGAGGAATTCCTGGCAAACCTAGGAACAATTGCCAGCTCCCAAGCATCCTTCACCCCATACATCGTGGAGGTGGGTGCCACAGCATCCACAGCAGAGGAGTGTCCATGTAATCTTCCTGTGTTCATAGGTATAATACTGCATCAGCCATTGTCACAGCCTCTGCATACCAATACATGGGTGTCAGGTATATCTGCATTGGGGTGGTGGTTTGGTTTTAATGCATAGTTGAGCACACATACTCAAAATGTCAGTGATTTAAGCAGTATCACATTAGCTACTGTACATGTTGATATATGCACATATTACCCTCTAACAATGCTACATTTGTTATTGCTAACGATACGTTTCCCTCACATTTCCATAGGTACATCAGGTGTGGCCAGAGTCTAAGGTTCTGCACCTGGTAAGTGTGTTAATTTTTTGTTGTACAGATCATAAATACCCTATGAATGTTAATGGCTGACATTTTGCCCTAGGCACAACTGTTATGCTTAGCCAGAATGCAATACTTGTATGTTAAATTTTGGAGGGGTTATCTGACGTGCTTTGAATGGGTAATCACAGTTGTGTATTTGCAGGAGCAGTAACACATATGCACGCAGTAACACATATGCACTTATTTTTGAGGAGATCTATGCAGTCTGCTATACAAGAAGCAATCACTCAGAGATGCCTGTTCACTCACAATATGGAGATGGTACATACCTGAGGCAGTGACACTAGAACTAGCATGGTTGAAGATGGGTACACTCTGTTTTAGGTCTAGGTCTATCACATTCACTGACATATTGCTCATCACACAAGTTTATAGCAGTGTCAACCATAACCAGACATAGCTGCAGTGCATGTTATAAAGGGCCTGTCTTGTCTGTGTTGTAGTTTGCTTGTGTGTTGTGCATGGGATTGGAAATAAGAGTGGTATGCATAACCCAGTTGTGGCTCCTCACCTGTATGTGTATGTGTGTGGATTACCATACATAATAGTGCAGGTAGTAATGTGCTTATTTTGTCTTCCTCCACACAGATGACCATGGGGGTTGGACTTTGTCCCCCTCACAATCTGATGTCAGTGTCTCATCGGACTCTGATGATGATGGTGGCCATAGTGAGGCACAGGTAGGGTTGTTGGGGGCTGAATCTGTTACATGGGTTGACATCCCACTTCCTCCCCATTGTCCCCGCACACAGTCAGTATGCTCACACATACTAGTCCCCTGTGGCCACATATATCGGACAGTTAGAGAGTGGCGACATCTAACAGGAGAGTGTGGCAATAATAGCATCAGTGAGTGTAGACACTAGCCATAGCCAGAGAGTTGCCAAGGTCCCACACAGGCAGATTGACAGGGGTGCTTGAAGGAGATCTGCTGCCCATCCACCACTTGTCACATGTGTCACACCAATGGTCACTCAATGCATGTCATGGTCCATCATGGAGGCACAGGCACATTCTGAAAGCAAAATCAGATGGATGCTCAGGATCATGGATGGATCACTGGCTGACATCTGTGACTCCCTCCACCACAGTGATGATGCCATGTTTTGTTTCACTGATGTAGTGGACAGATGGTGGGATGAGACATTGTCAGTCCTTGACTGCACATTGTCTGTGCTAGAACATATGGTGGGAGTAGGGCCTTGGACACGTGGCCGTATATTTGCTGAGAGTTCATGTGGCCATGCACACTCACACTCCCATAGTGGCAGTACCTCCAGCACTACAGAAGGAAGGGTGCTGCACACACCATAATGTGGCAGGCCATGGGCATGTAGTACTGGGTGGTCCCATTAGAGACATGGGTCCAGCAGACAGTAGTCACCATCAGTGATTAGTAACGCATCTGTACCTGGGCATAGTGGTGCCAGTGCCACTTCTGGCAGAGTCAGTTTCCATATTCATGGCCGCAGATGGAGAACTGTTCATTCTGCCATGTATGGTTCACAGTTGTCCAGCATACCCATGTGTAGGGCTAGCACATGGCTTGAATGTGTATGCTCACACACTCAAGCAGCACTGTTGTTTGCAGGTCACCAACAGACACACATGGCACCTCTCTATGGCCCAGTTGACCAGCACACTTTACTGACTCACACACACAATATCAACTGTTTGGCAAAGCCTGCGGCTCTGGCACCCCCCACACCACACCCTGTGCATGTGATGATACCTGTGCCACATCCCTTCCATCCATACCATCGAAGCGGGACATGTAAAAATGTGTCTGATTCACAGGGTGATTACATTACATTACAAGACATTTTGAGTGCGGTACTGTTATGCCATGAGAGGTGCTGTATGCTGGCATGTGTCATGAGTACACATCAAAGTGTTTGTACCTTTGTTGCATGATGCTAGATTGGCAGTAGTGCTACAGACTGAAAGGTGTTTCTCAGAACTTTGTATGTTTCTATTCCAGTGGTCTGAGTGGCTACACTGTAGTGACTTAGTGGCAATACAGCGGCTCACGATGGCATGGCAGCAAAGTGGAAATATGACATCAGCAAGGTACAGCTGTATATGTGCATGGTTACCTAGGTGCGTATGTGCAGAACAGTGAGTCAGAGACAATGGGGATGGATAGCGTAATCCTGCATACCCTGTGACAAGGCATGCTAGCCTTGATGTCTGTCACTTGGGTGTTCTGTACCTATAAATGTAGGTGATGGTGGCTAGCA
>NC_056735.1:640915656-640968156 GCF_019279795.1 Protopterus annectens | reverse complement strand
GTTGGCTACTGGGATTATAGTAGTGATGTTTTGGTCATAGTCAGTAAGTAAGTGAATTGTGTTTATGAAAAAGGAATTGAATTGTGTTGCAATATTATCATTTGATGGGGAGTGGTACGATTAGGGGTGGATGTACTACCAGGTTGTAGGAGTTTGTTTATAGTGGCCCAGAATTTTTTGGGGTTGTTTTTGTTACTTTGCTGTGCAGTAATGTAGTAGGCTTTTTTGTCAGCTTTTATCTGGGATTTGGCTTTATTCTTAAGTTGTTTGAAAAGTAGAAGGTTGTCATTGCTTTTGTTAGTTAGCCAGTGTTCCCATGCCTTGTCCCTTTCTTTTAATAGGTCTTTGGTGTTGTTTCTAAGCCAGGGTGTGTGGTGATGTTTTATTTTAGCTATTCTGCAAAGGGCCAGGCTGTTTAGGATGTTGAGGAAGGTGGTGTTAAAATGTTGAACAGCGTCATCTAGTGGTAGTGTTTTGAGGGGGGACCAGTTAATTTGTTGGAAGAGGGAGTTGAAAATGTGGGTATTACATTTTTCTTGTTGTGGATTAGCCTATAGACTACTTGTCTAGGTGGACTAAGATTGTTTCTGATTAGGTATGTGGGTAGGTGGTCACTTATGGTAATGGGGAGGCATCCTGCTAGAAGGGGTGTGTTATTTTTATTTGTGAGAGTCCAATCCAGGATGGATTGTCTGTTGGAGGTTTTGTCTATTCTTGTGGGGTTTTGTATGAGCTGGGAGAAACCATATAGGTTTATGAAACTGGATGGATTATTGGAATTATAGGTGGACCAGTCAGTGTTGAGGTCACCCATAATTATGGTTTCTTTGTGGAAGGTTGTGGATAGCCAGTGAAGTATGTCTTCAACTGTGCTAGTGTTATCTCCTGGAGGGACATAGCCACTATGATAAGTGTTTTGTTCTTGTTGATATTCAGTTTGATGATGAGTAATTCTGCATTGCTAGACATAGGAAGTGTGGTGTTGATAACTTCTAGAGCTAGATTTTGTTTAAACATTATTGCTACACCTCCTCCATGTTTATTTTGACGATCAAGTCTATATATGTTGTACCCACTGGGCCCAGGGTTGGGGTGGATGTCACCACTGAGTTTTAGTTTTGATAATATATGAAATAAAGTTGTTATAAGTTTTTGCTTAGTTGTTTGTGGTTTCTAAATAGTGGTTCATTTTTGTGTCTGGATTAATGGTATTTAAGTGGGAGGTAGTCTATTTCTGTGCTGCTTTAGAGGTTGGGTGAAATTTGGGAGTTGTAGTGGTGGGTTATAGGTAGTGGAGAGTTGGTGATGGAGTTGGTGGGGTGGTCATAGTAGATGGGGATGTAGAAGTTAGTTAAATAATAAAGAAGGGCTAGTGTGAATAGGTTGGCTGTGTGGAGAGATAAGGTAGTAAACAGTGTTTGTTTTAGTGGATGTAATGATGTGTGCTTTAGTAAATGTAACATTGCGTGCTTTATTAGCGTGATGAGGTTGTTAGAGTGGGACTAACAGCATGTGGTTAGTGTGTGTTGTGAGATGTTGGAGGGGGAGGTGATAGTTGTGAGTTTGTAGGTATGTGGTAGAGCAGGGATTAAATCAGATAGGAGGGTGACTATGTGGGAGGTCAGAACAGCTAAATGTGTAGGTGGATATGTGTTGTAATGGTGGGGAAGGTGGGTATAGTGGAGATTGGCATGTTTTGATTATAGGGAGTGACAACTGTTAGATGTGTATGAAACAAGAGGGTGGTTGTATTGATAGCATCAATGTATTGATAGCATTTTGCAATGGTAAAAAGGGTAGGAATTGGTTAAAGGTTAGTATAAATGTGTTAATGGATGGGTGTTGATTAGAATTAGTGTGGAAATGTGGGCTACTTTATCATTCAAAATTGTACAGGTGGTGATTGGGAGATGTGTGAGTGGGAGTGGTTAGGTTTAGATAAATCTGAGTGATTTAGGGGGAGGGAATGGGGGCAGTGTAGGGGAGCAGAGTGAAGCCCGAATGTAGTGAGGGCAGAATGGAGCAGGAAAAGCCAAGTTAAATAACTGCACAGTGCTACAGCCAATTGGGTGCTGCACCTGATTCAACAGTCCAGCACCTCCCTGATATTATGTCCACGTGATTCCCTGGCTGTGTGCTGAATGCAATATACGAGTCATACCTAGCTACTGTACAGACTGTAATAGACTGTAGAGGGTTTTGCATCATATGTATGGTACGTTTTACATAGCATTGTTGTTTTCTGGTACATCAGTGCAAAATCATAATAGATTGACATTAGGAATTGATGAAAGACATTTGTGTTACTGACTCCATACACACCAGAGAACCCATGTTACTGCATGACCTGTTATTCTCTGCACGTTCGACATTTGTCTGGTCACTAGTTAATCCTTCTTATATTTGGGCCTTTATCCCACTCCTGTTCATGGCTTTGTCTATATTTCCTGCTCTAAGTGGATGTTGGTATTCTGTGACTGGGGTACATGATGTAACACCACACATAGGGTTACAGTCTTCACACCTCTAACTGTACATGTTTTGCAGGATCTCCAGCTTTCCACCCCATATGTCTGCTCTGCTCCTCAGATAGTTGCATTTTTCTGGTAATAAACTGCTAAATGGTCCCAACTAAATTGCTGCCTGTAGTGACAGTTACATGATGGCCTTTACATCCTACTACTACTCTGACTTGTTACAACCTGCTGTTATACTAACCACTTACTAGCTTACTCAGAGCATGCATAATGCCTGTATGTTTGGCCCTCTGTCCCTCCATTTTCTCTGGCTTTGTCCAGCTTTCTTGCAGTAACAGATTGTGACATATTGACAGTCTGTGGGACTCCTACCATAGGAGTACCTCACATGCAAAATTGTAGGTTTAGCCAGCTTTGAATCATGAACACCATCAACCATGCTAATGTACTTAGCCCACTGAGTCACACCAGCCACCAGAAAGTAAAGCTTAATTCCTGACACTATCAACAGCAGACAGACATATACACTATGACCCCTGCATATTGTGGAAAATAGGACATGTAGCCAGGTTGTTTGGGACAGCCCTGGGATTGTGTGGTCTGCTGATATATCCTTGCGAACATACTCTTTTACTACAGTTGTATCTGAACATTGATGTGTTGGGGGTAGGTGACTGTAACACTGAGAGTTGTGCATCTGTTCTATGACCCCACTGTTTGGCAATTCCCTTACATACTGCAGTGTGTTTTGCTGCCTCATGGCCTACTGCATATTATGGGCAGTCACTATTAGACAGAGTACCTGTTGTCGCACACAGTTGTTTTTTCTCTGCAAGTAGCCCAGTTGCCCACTCTATTCCCTTGCATAAATGCAGCAGGTCCATACATATGCTACCATAGTCTAGTACCCTGTACATTTGTTGTAAAGGAGAGTGACCTACCTTGTGCATGCAGCAATTGAGATACATGTGTTTCAGGGCTGACCTTGTCTGATGAAAGCAGTGCACAGTAAATACATGGCAAGGTACAGGTTGTGTGGTGTGGCTGGCATCCTTTTTACTATGTATGTGAGTTGGAGTAAGGAGTCAGTCCCTAGGACCCTAGTTTGTCAGTGCATGTGCTATTCATTGCCTGTTTGCCAAGGCCAGGGCATACTTGGCACACATACACCTGTCTACAGGGACAGCCTCAGGGGGTTCCTACTCTGGGTTCCCCTATGGGTGTGGCTGTGGGGACCTTGGCACTGATGGGGGGCTCTATGTCCCTTCCCTGTGATGATCCTGCTGCAACTGTTTCCACAGGATCATCTTGTGTAGCATGGCACATACTGTGAACATCTGTGCACATGTGGCTGGAGAATATTGCAGGGCTCCACAAGATATATTGAGGAACCGGAACCATGACTTGAGCAGCCCAAACATAAGCTCTATGATGTTCCTAGTGTTTGGGTGTGTCACATTATGGCATTCATTGGTAGGTGTGTGTGCATTTTTTATGGGTGTCATCATCCATGGTTCCAGTGCATAGCCAGCATGCCCCAGTAGATGTCCATATGGGATATCCCCCCTGGAAAGCATCTGGTACAGCTTTGATGTGTGCCACATATGGGAGTCATGATAACTGCCAGTGTTGCCAGCACACACATTCATGATGATACCCTAGGGATTGCACACGATCTGGCAGTATATGGAGTGATACCCCTTGTAGTTGATGTATACACTACCCTCTTTACCGAGCGGTGCTTTAATGCATACATGAGTACAGTCTATGGCACCCAGTACCTCAGGGTAGTGTGCTACATGGTAGAAGAGACACATAGTGCTGGTGCTCTCCTCAGGGGTCCAGGTTAAATAAATGTGCTCATTGGCATGTTTTTGCATGGCAGCCAGGAATTAGTGGAGTACCCTGGATACAGATGCCTGTGAGACCCCCATCATGCCCCCAGTTGGTCTTTGAAAAGTACCTGTAGGTAGTATTCTAACGGCTACACATACCTTTGTCTCCACTGAGATAGATTTCCCTCTGTTGGCTCTGGGTCTGAGTTGAGGGTGGCAGAGTTCAGTGAGTTCTTGTATTATGTCCCTGTCCACCCTGTAGTGCTCTACAATCTCCAGCTGATGCAGCTCCTGGAAGGTTACCCTGGGCCTGAACACTCTTCTCCTTCTCAGTCTAGGCTTATTGTCAGTGGCAGCATCAACATTGACCTCAGCCTCTAACACATACAGATGTAGCAGAGCAGCAGCAGATCCTAGCATTCTGTAAGTTAAAATTCCCACGTCTGTACTTCAGTGGTGCAGAAAGTGGGGGGATCAGATTGTAGGGTGTATGCATAATTTATAATACTCTGTTGCAGATGCAACTTGTGTTATTGGCTTACCATGATGCATTCCACCTGCCAGGTACATCATTGAGGTGTTTGAATGATCCAGTGTAAGTGGAAAAGTGGTTATCAGTATTTTCTGCATGACGGGCTTTGTCAGGCAATTTCCTTTTATTTTTAAAACTGCCTTCCCTGATTAGCACTCTGGTGCACTGTGCAAACCCAAGCCACAGGTATAAACAATGCTCAGCAGTCTGGACACATCCTCCATGCACATGTACTGTTAGCATAGCTCAAATCAGCTGAAACATGCACCCAGCAGCTAAACAAAGCTTAGCAACACTGGATACACCCCTCCTGCTTAGCTGAGTGACATGCCACGCAAATGGGTGCTGCTGAGCTCCAATCCACTTACACATATAGTGACACCCCCCCTTTTGATGTCAGTTAGCTCTTCTGTGGACACAAACACAGTTCTGGTGCTACACAGATTTTATCTGCAGACACAGTAGCTATTTTATCTATTCAGTAACCCCAGCTCATTTGCATACAGATCCATATACACAACCTGGATACTTCACTATTCCAGGGCCTGACTCCTTAGCAATCACTGAAATCTACTATTGTACATACTGCATGCAGGACCTTATAATGCATTATCCTCACATATTTCTTATTTTTAGTTTTTATAGTTTTTAATATTTTTTTTGCGCACTGGGCAAATGTAATATGAGTATTAAAAAAAATTGATTACATTATTTTGCATGAGTTTTTGGACACACAAGGCATAGTTTCACACATAACTTTGCCCATTATGCAATTCCTGAGCTTCTAAATGGGTTTTACAACCCCTGTTCCATTTTTATTTTTTTGTACACGGATATTTTCCATGCACACATTGGGCACCAACACGGGTGTGTGCAGGACTGCCTAGCTGCTTGCTCAATCACTCCATCAGCCTCATTTGAAAGCAGTTCACCTGCTTATGAGATGATTTGCATGCCATGGACACTTTCCTGGCTGCAAGCTCATGCACGCTCCTCTGCTCTGTTTACTGGATCACACGGAACCTTACTACAGTATTAGCTCCATGCCTCTATGCCTACAAGGAAAATCCATCCGTGTAGGCTTTATTGAATTCCCGCTAATACTTCAGTTTTCCATTCAAATTTGAAAATATATAGCTGATACACCTTGGCTGCACCGAAAATTAATCTGACTCACTTCCATGAGGGTAAGACTTAAAGGCTGAAATATTTACTGAGAACCATTTGAAGAAAACTAAATACATCAAAATACAGCAGTCTTCATCTAGACTGCTATTCAAAATTAGATCCTGCTGAACACAAAAGGACATATGAAGACAACCCCCCAACACAACTCTTGTACCATGCAAAATTAATAAGCTAAAACTCAGACCAGTATTTATAGTCAGTTATGCAAATGTGTTAAGGCTGTCAGGGACGTGCATGAACGAGTGCACCCAGAGGCCATTTACACTGATGCATGGTGACCTCAAATGTACTTATGCAAATAAACAAACAATGACATGGAAATGAGAGGTGATGTAAATCTTTGAATGCCTAATGAAGTGTGGTTTATACCACTTACAATTCAATTTTTCTAGGTGGTCGCAAATGCACTATACAAAGAGAAGCATTGTCAAATCTATCAGAGTAGCTATCGGTTTAAAAGCTATCAAATGCAAGGAGCTTTGTTATTTCTAAGTCAGACTTGCTTATCTTGGCCGGGCCAAAATCACTTATAACCAGCAGTGCTTGCCTGCCAAGGTGACAACAATAGAAGCAAAGGATTACTTATTATAACTTTGATAATCAGGAAATCCTTGATAGTTTTAGAGTGGGCAGAGACATTATTAGGGTCTTAGTGAGTATGTTTGACCCCATTGGGGCACTGTAGGAATGTATGAATTTCCTATTCCTATGGACACCAAAGTATAAATAACCATCACTATACATGCTACTGGGACCTTCCAAAGACAGACTGGGGACATGCTGGGGATCTCACAGGCTTCTTCCTTGAGGATACTAAAGCAGTTCCTATATGTCGCCTTGGCTCATGGTACATCTGTTTCGTGGTGCCACCTCATGACCAAGCCAGGACTATGCAAGCCTTTTATGGGTTGACACATTTCCCTCAGGTACTCGGTGAGATAGATTGCAGCAATGTTGCAATTAGGAACCATCCTGTTCCACAGGGGGAGTGGTACCACAAAAGGAAGGGCTTCCATTCCGTTAATTGCCAGGTAGTGTGTGATGTATGGGTGTGCATCACAGATGTCCATGCCCAGCATCCTGACAGTACAAATGATTCCCATATCTGGCATACTAGCTCACTCTAACACCTCTTCCTGCATAGTTTGCTGACCAGTGATCATCTTGTAGGTAAGCTGAATTTCTTTTTTTATGTTATTGAACTAGTTATTTAAGTTAAACTGTATTGTTGTATAGTAATGTTTATTTTCCTGTTTTATCTCCCTTTCCTTCTTTATATCTCTCTCTCTCTCTTTCTCTCTCTCTCTCTCTCTCTCTTTTTTTTGCTAAAGTGATGTTGGATATCCACTAGAGCCATGGCTCATGACTCCAGTGAGAAATCCTTCTAGAGCAGCAGAGGAGACATACAATACATCGCTGTCCTAGACTCATATTGTCATTGAGAGGATGTTTGTTCTCCTGAAGAGCCATTTCATGTCCCTGAATGAATCTGGGGGCAATTCTCAGTATTACCCAGCTACTGCATGCAGGATGTTTACTGCCTGTTACACTCTGCGTAATGTTATCATAGCTTGGTCTGGTCACGAAGTGACACATGCTGTCACTGCAGCTCTGAGTTCTAGTCGCTAATGATGACCAGCCGGCAGCAGTAGGAAGCGGTGTGTAGTTCAGTACTATGGACCAGCACATTCAGAATAGTGTTTCCTTTTTTGTAAAAAACACATAGAGTATAACTGATGCATGCAGTGATATTTGTGGGCTATGCTACGTGATGCATCATCTGCTGTCACTGTTCATATGACATTCTCTTTCATCTTAAAATATTTTTGTATTATTATCTGCTTGCCTGACTCACTGATTCCTGTTCAGTGATACTGAAATGCATCAAATCAATAAATAACTCAACAATTGTCCCTGCAGCACTGAATAACTCTTGCTTTAATTATTTATTCACTATGCAATAGAAAGCAATACTGGCAACAATGAAATATTCAGTTATATATGCCATTTCTGTTTACTGTATTCTATTGTACTGCACATCAAATTGTTTTATAGTATCAAAATAAATTCTGACTTCAGAAACTGTCATCATTTCTGCAGTGAAGAGGGTGTAGTGGAAGCAGTTAAGTTTATATAGTAGGATATTTATTTAAATGTGTCATTCCTTATGATATATTAAGCCTGAACATGTTTGCTCAGTACTATTGTGATGTTTTATGTGACTACCACCAGAAGGGATGATAATCTGTGTATCATTGTTTTTGTTCAGTGTCCATTCATGTGCTTAATAGCTGTAGACAGACTTCCACTCTTCCCACAATCCCATTCCAATTAAAGAGAAAGTTTTGTAAATTATTTGAATTCAGAGTATGGTATAACTAATAGCTGTAAAGGGAATAACTGAATATATATTCAACCCACATCCCACAAAACCCCACTCCAACTAAACAGAAACATTTGTCAATGAATGTAATTCACAATAGTTCAGATCAAATTATTCATACACATCTTGTATTGATAGCCCTGGTGATTTTGCAACTGATTTGGAGGACAGGCTAGCATGAGAACTGTAAAGTGAGATAGTCCGATGATATGATCTATTGGAGAAAAGTGATCCTGCCATCACTGACCTGATACTGCTGCATGCCTGTGATCTGGAACATGAAGTTTTCCTAATTGTAGATGACCATTGACATGACCTGTGTGAAATGTATTGTGATAGCTCATTGTGTTTATTGAGATTACTGTCTTGAGAAGCAGCTGTAGTATCATGTGATTTCTGCCATGTTTCCAAATAGTATCCCATCTCCTGCCCCTTGGCAGACTTGATTTTAACTTGATTCTGGTATGTCCTAACTAGTGTATGAATGGAGGCTGCAACTGATGATTTGTGTGCCACCATACTATGCATCAGTGATACCACAGCATTATCCCTGCTCTCTTTCATTTCAAAGTAGTGCTGGAAATCATCATGCTTACCCTGTAGTACTTTGACTATTTCCAGCTTAGTCTCTGTTGCAGTGCACTGAGCCATAACAATGTCATGGGGCATTTCCTGTTGGGCAGCCAATGCTTTATGTGTTTCCTGATTAGTTGTAAATTATTCTTGCATCTGTTTCCTCTTTGTAATGGTGGAACTGTGGGCAATGTGGTCTCAGAATGTCTGCCATCATCCTCAAAGTGTTCTTCTGTGTGTGGAGAGACTGAGGTAGAGGTGCAAGGTTGTTTCTGTTGTACAAGCATAAGTGGAATCGCAACCAGTGCTTGACTTTGTGATGCCGTGTCACTTTCTGTAGAGTTAATAATATGTTATGAGGTAAGAGAGATTCTACCACTAAACTTTTAGACTGCCTGCCACGTCCTTCAGGCTACCTCATAAATATAACTATGTTTCCATCAGCTGCAGCAGCAGCAACACCCATTCTGCTGCTGATTTCATACATATTTATTGGTATATTTGAACTGTTCACTTCTGATGCTGACTCTGTAATAATAAATTATTACAAAACATCAATAACAATGCAACTGCATACAGTTTAGTATGCTTACAAGGGAGTGAGTGGGGTACCTACTATGCACATTGCCTTCATTTTAATTATTTGTTGATATACAAGGCTCACCTAATAATGAACTGTGATGTATTTAATTGCAGCAGTCTTTGTCACCATTCAGTGTTGACTATAAAAGGTGTACATTTTAAAACCAACTTGTAGGAACCGATGAATACAAATGTTCCTGCAGACATTTGGTAGATGGAACAGTGCCTATACTACCTCTAATTATTCATGTTGCACCATATTTTGTATCATAGTCATTTCCATGGATGGAGAGAAGGTATTCATCATCTGGTGTTGACTTAATAAGATTCAGAGACACCCCATGTACTGGCCTGGCCTTGCTTCTAGCAAATGCTACCATATAATTTGTCTTTTTCTTGCACTGTGCCATTGCTCTGTTTCTTCCTCCAAATGCATTCATTTCAACAACTGTTTGACTCAAGGCTTTGTTCCTCTTGGCTTGTCTGGGCCCCCTTTTACCAAAAATACATTTCCCATATGTCCTAAGTGTTACCATGAGGACAAGATTTTCCTCATGGCTCTGTGCTTTGATTCTTTATTCTCCATCAGTTATACAGAAAAAAATAAATAAATAAAAGGGTGGCTACAGTAAGACACTTGCAACATTACTGTTTGGATGACATCAGCTGTTAAAGTAGAAACCACTGGCCAACTATTCCTGCCACCCACAATATGGTATTATCTAAATAAATATGCAAGCAACAATGTTATTTAAACTACACAACTACAGTTTATTCAGTGGCATTTCTTACACAAAATACAACCTACAATACTATCTACCTTTGTAATCTATATTACCCTGTCAGGAACAAAACACCACATTTATCACACTTGTCTATTCCTGTCCTTTGCACACTGGAATTTCTCAAACACAATAAGCATTGTTCCCCTGTATGTACAATCACTGCAACACACTTCTTTAATGATCATTTGCTGGAACTTCAAAATGATGAAAATTACCAGTTATGCAATGATATGAATACATAGGTAAGTACTATGCTAGATGTCCTCATAGACCATTTTAAGCCTTGACAATTTCCCCTCAGTGAGAATCAAATTCTGTACATCTTGTGTGTGAGGTAATCAATGTAATGATTATGTCAACCCCCATCCCAGAGGTATAAAACACTCTTGCATCCATTTATATTCACACACACAAGGATACAGTTAGGACTAGGAGTGTCTCACTGCTGTATTTGAAACTCCCTACCTCTCTACTGACATAATCTACATACAAGCATATAGGTATGTGCCACAGGATGGGTCCAGAGGGCCCATTCCATACATGCACATTACACATCAAAATTTATTGCAGGTGACCTTTAAATCAATATTAAATTAATTGATAAAGTATTTCTTACTAAATAATAATTTATAAAGTTTTCCTTATTTTGAGATGTCTGTGGAGTCCTTAGACATTTGCAACCTCTCTCAGCTATTTGCAAATTAATATGGAGATGCTGAACCTATTAGTATAAATTCAGGACCATTTACACATGTGTTATGCTAATTAGGCTAATTTATATACATGAATCATAGTGGTACACAAATTTGTCCTGAAGTATATATTTCCACACTTTGCTGATTGTGAATGTACATTCCACAGATTCATATATACATATATAACATTAAAAACGGGGTTAGAAAATTGCATAAATGCATGTACTTGCAGACACAGATATCTGTAGCTGAAAATATTTAATTGTACTGATATGAGATGTATAAAATGAGTCACATATATGTAAACATACATCTATCTTTTGAAAAAAGAGGGATACTACTACTCCTGCTGTGCTAACAAGTTACAGTAATAAATAGAAATGTCAGCAAGAACATTAAAATAATAATCTGTACAGATAACTGTGTAATCTTCTACTAATGGTCAGGTATCAGTAATGCTGAATGGATACGTTAAGCTATTAAATAAGACTTGTTACAGACTTTCAGTTGTTTGCCATTACAGGGAAAACGTTGTAGCAGATCATATTACATCAAGCCAGTTTTGTGTGAGCCACATAAATAGAAGTAAAAACAATTGCTTAACTTGGCTGTTCATAAGGATTTCCAGCTGCATGTACAATATGGCTGAAATGACACTCACTACACCCTAAGTAAGATTGCAAGTTGTGGGAGGGGAGGTGGGTGCCAATTTGCTAGACGACTGATCAGCACAGAGGTTTTCAAAGAACATGCTACTTTAATTCAATATTACTTACTATAAATCAGACACAGTTCTACAGAAAAGGAAATGCACACTTCATTGAACTGATAAATTTCAGCCGTTGCACTTCAGCTACCAGGAGAAAAGTGTTACATGCATTTTGAAAATAACATTCTAGGCACGTTTCATATTTTTCTACTACCCTCCTGAATTACATGAAATATTAGTAAAGTATTGTAGTAATTCATACATATATGTATATAAAAGTGAAAATGGAAAAGACAAAAAAAGAAATATATGTTTAGAGAGTATATGTGACATATTTCTGCTCATATGCAGAAGAATTTCAAATACAGATAAATAAGAATATCCTTCTCTTTTTAACTGATAGCTGAGGAAAAAATAAGGTATAATAGCCAGCAAGAAAAGAAAATACTGCACTGGCTGGTTGAGTCTTCTGGTAAATAAAACAAGTGTCCTCTTTTTTTCAGTGGTACACAATAGTAATGGTAAGAAGAAAACTGACAAAGCAATACTTTTAGAATTGATTTCTGTAATACTCCTGCAGACAATATTGTTATAGCTTTGCAACTGAAATAAATTTAACTGAAGACTTAATAGATCAAGAGAAGTGTTTTATAATCTCATTTTTTTAACTTGCTTAACTGCAATAATTACTGATTTCTTTCTTTCTTTTCTTTTTTTTTTTTTTTTTTTGGGTACTATATTCTCTGCATTGATAGCATATAATTTAAGCACACACCCCTTCAGAAAGCAAAAGGCACTGCCATTTCAATTCATGGCAAGCATGCATAAGCACTTCTCTTGTACTCTTCCCAAGTACAGAAGCAGTGCATCCCAAATCACTACCCCTACTGTAAACATAAACACTTCCCATACACAAGTTTTACTTAAAAAAAAGATTTGACAGCAATATTTCAATATTGTGTTGTTGAATTGCATTAAAACAGTATTCTGTGGATTTATTGTGCTTTTTGTGTTTTGTCTTTCCCCACCTTTTTTCACTTTTTTTTCTTATTTTCCTTATGCATTCCTTTCTCCTTTTTTGTTTTGCTTCTCTCTCATTTCTTCATTTTTCATCCAGGTTCAAAACCCCCAGGAGCTGACCAAATATTTACCTCCCAGACTAGGGTCAAAGCACCCTCTATCCATCCAGTGGACTTTCTCACAGCACCGGAGTGTAGGCACTGCTCCTGGAGACTCTCAAGCATGTGGCAGCCTGGAAAGCCTCACAGAAAGGAGGCTTCAAAGTTTGGTTGAGGTTCCTTCTTTAACAGTATTTTTACGGAGGTTATAAGAAAAAGACAGGAGGGACACTTTAGCCCTCTGTTAGGGACCTCAAAAAGTGGAAATAACATCCAGAGAATTAGTTTGATTGTACCTCAAAACAACACAAATTACTTTCAGAAAGCATTTGTGCTGCCTCACAACTTACACTTTTAAGGTATTTGTGACATCATTAGGCATAATTGGAATAATTTTGGTAATAACCAAGACAATCTTAATAAAGTGGAGAGAAATCCAGTGATGATCTATAAAAAGATCTTTGTTTTAAAACTTTACTTGAGTGAACATTTACCACTAATTCATTGGGAGGAATGAAAAAATGTGCCCCTGGATTTACTAATCTTCTGTGCAGGACTAGCTTAGTCTTGCACGGAAGTGGCCGTTTAGGAACAGGATGGCAGCGTGCCGTGCATATTAATGAGATTCGCTGCCTGAGCTCTTAATCTTACACAGAGCATGTAAGAGTGCAGGGGGCATGTCTGAGAGCAGAGCTGTCAGAATATACACTCCCCCACAACGAAGAACAGCAGAAAGGCCCAATAAATGAGTGAGACCACTCATAGGTGTCCGCATATCCCCACCAACATTTCCCTTGGTGTTCAACAACAAGTAAATACAAATAAAATGAACAAACCTGTATTTCTTTATTTTTTAAAAATCCAATTAAAGCTAACCATAGGTGCATGGGTGTGCCAATTGCTTAGCTACGGTTATGCAGCTTAAATGGCTGAAGAAGATAACAAGGAAGATATATGCAAATGAAGCAGCATAGCAGCAGTGTAGTCGGTGGAGCATTTGACTTACGAGCAGGCATTCCCGGTTCGAGTCCCACAGCAGCACATTTCATTTTTCATGGCAAAGCACGTTATGACCAATATTTTTGTTGCATAACCCATTAAATAACAAATATTTGTGAACTGGAGTACTGCAGTAAATGCACATGTAAGGTGTCAGTGTCATAATGAATAAAGCACTAGTAAGCAGTTTTAAGCAGCAATAAGCAGTTATAAGCATATTTAAGCACAGGGTAGTGTGACAGCAGTGAGGTCTGCGGTGTGAGTGACAGATGCGTTTAAGGTGGAGGTGGGATTGCATCAAGGATCAGCTCTGAGCCCTTTCTTGTTTGCAGTGGTGATGGACAGGTTGACAGATGAGATCAGACAGAAGTCCCCGTGGACTATGATGTTTGTAGATGACATTCTGATCTGTAGTGAGAGTAGGGAACAGCTGGAGGAGATCCTGGAGAGGTGGAGATATGCTCTAGAGAGAAGAGGAATGCAGGTCAGCAGGGCTAAGACAGAATATATGTGTGTGAATGAAAGGGAGGATAGAGGAATGGTGAGGACGCAGGGAGTAGAGGTGGCAAAGGTGGATGAGTTTAAGTACTTGGGATCAACAGTTCAGAGTAATGGTGAGTGGGGAAGAGAGGTGATGAAGAGAGTACAAGCAGGATGGAGTTGGTGGAGAAGAGTGTCAGGAGTGATTTGTGACAGATGAGTACCAGTAAGAGTGAAAGGGAAGGTCTACAAGAGGGTAGTGAGACCAGCTATGTTATATGGGTTGGAGACAGTGGCATTGACAAAAAGGCAAGAGTCAGAGCTTGACATGGCAGAGTTGAAGATATTAAGATTTGCACTGGGTGTGACAAGGATGGACAAGATTAGGAATACGTATATTAGAGGGTCAGCCCAGGTTGGAAGGTTTGGAGACAAAGCCAGAGAGACAAGATTACATTGGTTTGGACATGTGTTGAGGAGGGATGCAGAGTATATTGGGAAAAAGATGCTAAGGATGAAGCTGCCAGGTAGCAGGAAAAGAGGAAGGACTGAGATAAGGATTATGGTTGTGGTGAGAGAGGACATGCAGGTGGTTGGTGTGACAGAGCAAGATGCAGAGGACAGGAAAAAATGGAAACAGTTGATCTGCTGTGGTGACCCCTAATGGGAGCAGCCGAAAGAATAAGAAGAAGTAGAAGAAGCATATTTAAGCACTAGTAAGCGAGTTTAAGCTAGTTTGCATGAGGGTAAGCAATGCGCATACAGGTTAAGCAATTTTGAAGCTAACTCTCTGTAAGCATATGTAACCAGAGGTTAGCATTGCTTACCTCCACACAAACCCACGCAAACCCACTTACAAAGTCTCAGACGTGCCTTAATGACTTTGTATCCAATGACCCTTGTTCTGCCCATCAACAAAAAAAAAAAAACAGCCTTGCAGGTCTTGAACCCAGGACCCTATACACTAAAGTCACAGTAGTTAACCACCAAGCCATCACAGCAGTACAGAAGAATGAGGTATCAGCAAACAAGTGTTCACTATAATAAAACCAAACTGAACCTGTGAAAGGAATCAGTATACAGACATATGTTCCATAACCCACTACATAACATAAATATGTGAATTGGAGTACAGCAGTAAGCCCAGAAGTCAGGTGTAATTGTAAGAGAGTGTTGAAGTCCCCAATAAAACACAAGGACCACATATAGTGTATGTACACAAGAACCATGGATACCAGGCATACATATAAGATGTAATGAATAATAAAGCAATGCCAAAAAGGAAATATAATGCAAAGTCAAATGTAAGCAATGCTAAGCCTTGCACATGCCAGCTTAGGAGGTATAAGCAATGTGTAGGCCAGCTAACTCAATGTGCCCAGTGTTATATCCCTTTAAACAATGCCAACCTTAGGTAAACAGGTTTGCCCATAGCTTAGCCTTTTCAAAACCGACCAATCACGAAAAAGTGCAGGGAATCAGCCCTACTTAAACCCAAGAGGTGGGAATACATCTCATAATTGGTTGTAGCTTCCCTTGCAGGCACTATGTCAGAAAGGGGAGAAGCTGTGCACTTTTGGGTGCAGCTCTGGTGCATCCAGGAGTCCAGAGTCATGGTAGGACTCCTTGTCAAAGACCATGAACAGAGACTGCTGCAGGGCCAGTACCAGGAATCCCAATATAAGGTGGATGCCTGGGACCATCTTGCCCATCACCTCACCAGTGCCACTGGCATAGCCTGAACTGGTGACTAGGTCAGACATCATTATGCTGACCTGAAGTGGCATAAGGGGGACCTCTTGGACCAGTGGATCCAAGAGGCTAGAATGGCAGGGGATGTCCCAGCTGTGTATATCACCCCACTAAGTGTGTAATAATTGCCAGCTCATGTATATCATGGATAGGTATGGCTAAATATTCCTTTTATGTCCTCCACAGCTGCAATTGAGTGGGCCATGAACCAGGAGGCCCATAACAGTCACCTGGAGAGGTTGCGATGCAAGACAGGTCAGTAATACTCTTGCATGTACTGTCATATGAAATAAATCTAAAAGTATTAGTAAATGAATTGCCTGTATAAAACCTGTATTGTTTAAGGCAAATACTGCATACACTGGAGAATATGGCAGGAAAAGACTCCTATAGTATGTATGTAAATAAAAGCGTAATAGCCTGATAATAAAAGTCTAACTGCTGGACTGCATGTGTATCCTCTGGTATCATATGGTAATGTAGATTTGCATTCACGTAATAGTACTGTTGTAATAAGCACTGTTACCCACACCATGCACCATAAATAGAATGTGTAATATAGTTTAGATATGTCCCGGTATACCTGTAAGTGGTCAACACATGACCAGAGTCTGTGCAGAAAGAGTTGCATAGCTATGTGCATAACATCAACTCAGAATCTGGGAGTATGTGTAGAAACAGTTAATTAGTGTTAACAAACATTCCCTCCACATGTATACCAGGTAAGAGGTATATACTGCAAGTAAAATCTGTTCAGGTACAATGATGACAACAGGCATATCACTGTCCAAACTAAGGCTAAAGGGTAGTGTAGTAAGACTTGTAAGGTACAGATAACAGTACTGACTAGGAAAGTAATGTGGACTACAGGAATACACTAGTTGTTAATTGACATCTCCCCCCCACCATATATCCAGCAATAAACAACATACCCACCCCAACCGGTATGTAATGACTCCAATGTTCTGATAATGTCCAATTGTTTGATAAATATTTTAATTGTTCCCATGCATGTGCTATATTGGATTATTCCAACATTGGTGGCATGGTGCCATCAATGTACCTGCATGCCGTTCTTATTACCACTGTGGTCCCATATATGCATGTGTTCTGTTTGCTATGCAACTGTTTTGTATCTGGTGTCTGGGTTAATGGGAATATCTATGCATGCTGGTATACCTAACCCTGGAATGTGTTGACTATTACTAACCCACATATGATGACATAACCTAAACACTATACCATGTTTGGGAAGTCTGGTCCCAGCAGTCCCACCTCAACTGACCCTGGCACCGGGAACTAGCATGTCTGGGGCCCAACCCGGGACCTACTTGTCCATTGGTCCTGCACCACCTTCAGGTGGAACTGCCTCAGGGGATGGGGTGTAGCCACCTTCGGGAGTTGGCACGGACAGGAACCTGTCACCTGTTGCCAGGTCCGGGTCATGGTGCATAGCGAGCTCAACCAGCAATTTGGTGATCTGGTACACCAGCTCAAGGGCTGCATGTCACGATTAGAGGGTCAGTCTGGCTCTGCGACTCAGCCCCCAGCACAGCCACCTTTGGGGCTATGAAGGCACAGTGGTGACTGCCCATGGCTGGCAACCTCAGTCACACTGTGTCCAGTAGGGGGCTCATGGGCTTTCCCAACACCCCTTCCCATCAAGGTGTTTATCCCCCACACATGTCACATACCCCCTGTATGCATCTTGTTTGTCTTGTCTGTTAACCTACCCAACCTACCTCCCCAAATATACCTACTATCCCTTCCCAACATCCCAATCTCACCTGAAAAAAAATAAAAAGGGCAATCTGTTCCCCCCAAAAAACTCACCCCATACATAGCTGTCCATTTTGCACATGTGTCCACTGAACACATGCCATCTGGTCTAGTTGGCATCACAACTTATTATCGTTGTCCTCACCCTCTCCAAGGGGTTTGAGTGTCAAAATCTACCTCCAAATTCAGTGTATATACAGAGCTGTTGCTGTAGAAGAAATGGGCAGCTATGGACCTTCCCCACACCCTTCCTGCACATCCATAGCTATTTTCCCTACTGTCTTTCCCTCTTTGTGCCCCTTTTTCACCACTTTCCTATCAACCATTTTTTCTTTTCTTTTAAGGAAATTAGTGTGGGCATAAGTGGGAGTAAGTACTTTTAAGCAGCAGTAAGCAGGTTTAAGCCATGCCTACATTGATTAAGCAATTTAAAAGCTAACTGAGTATAATAAACTATAACTGGAAGTTAGCAGTGCTTACTTCCGTGCAAATCCATGCTAACCTGCTTACAACTGCTCAAAAGTGCCTTAATCACACTGCATCCAACGGCCCTTGTTCTGTCCAGCAACAAAATAAACAGCCTCTGCAAGGATCGAACCTAAGACCCTGCACACCATAGCCAAAGTGATTTACCACTAAGCCATATCAGATATACATAGCCCTGATGTTTTCACAAACATATCATCCAGCCCAGTCATTCAACAGTACAGGGTATGTATTCCAAGATGTAGATGCATGTGTGTGTGTGTGTGTGTGTGTGTGTGTGTGTGTGTGTGTGTGTGTGTGTGTGTGTGTATATATATATATATATATATATATATATATATATATATATATATATATATATATATATATATATACAAATGCATACATCTATAGATATATATGTCTACATCTATATGTCTAAATATATACAGCAAGTTATATATATATGCAGATATACATATCTAAATAGGTATATATGGACATACATCTGTAGATAACAATGGGAACATAACAAAAACATATATGTCCACATTCACCGTTAATGGGGTTGAGAAGCCGCAAACAACATATGTCTTGTACGAATAGGTATACCCCCCACAGCCAAACACGTCCGCCCTGCAATACACTACCAAGGGTTTGCAGATCTCATAACCAGGACCTGACACGACATGGCAACATGATGTTAACAGTACTCCATCCCACCTGTATGATGTCAGGCTGGTATCAGTAACATATCATGCAGTACAGTCTGGCTCCCATGGGGAATGTACAATGTGGAAGCTATCAACATCCCTAGGATACATGTACACAGACACATATATGCAGATACAGATATACACACACACACACACACACACACACATATATATATATATATATATATATATATATATATATATATATATATATATAAATGTGTGTGTGTGTAGATATAGAAGTAACTACACATACACACACACACATATATATGTATAGTAAGATGCATATGTAGGAGGTGCACAAAATATGGAACAGCCACTATGCCTACAGTTAACACCTTATCAACTGGACACTGTATGAGCCACCCATATAAATGACAATCATTGCCTGCAACATATACTCACAGAGAGGTCAAAGGATATAACATCACACACAGGTTTGCATAAATGGGAAACCTTTATATGTGTACTATGACAGTTGTATATGCCATGCCATATAGCTGTATAGACACTGGCATCCATATAAACAGAGTAATGCAACTGTAAAACAATTATACTAATACAGTAGCCTGAAAAGGTTTACAATTGTTGCTGTCCTGGCTGAGGCCTTCAAATGGTACAATAGTAAAGACAGACTGGGCCACAGGATATCAAACATTCAACAGTAAGTAATGCAGATGTATAGTTCAGCACCCTATATCTACACCCTGTACAAAATCCCTAGGTGGTAAAGACTTCAGTTGACACAATGGGATGTAACTGTTACATAATAAGGCATAACTGCCACCATCACAAGCACACTGACAAACAGAACAGTCAGTATGGCAGGAGGCAGTAGGCCTGCATTAACCTAATTTATTTAATTACGTTAAATATAGGTGAATTGTATGGTAATCTACATCCAGATACCTTAAGGCAGCTCACCCCTGATAACCCCACATGTAACAGCCTAAGTTAGTTATGGTGCATCCCCCCTAGACTCAATAATACAGGGCCATATACCACTGTTACATACACTGGCCTCTGGAGTGCATAAGGGCACACATGTATTGTGTAGGTGAAGCCCACACATATATGGCCCCAGCCCCACCATATGTGTGGGGGATATGACAGCAGTGGACTGATGGCAGGAATGGCAGCATGACATACTCACAGCCCACTACAGAACAACCCCTGACAGCATGTCATATGTGCAAAGCTTGGTATGTAGGTGGAGGACAGAGTCTGGAACACAGACCCATATGTGGAAAACTGTTATCATGCACTAAGCAAGTCACTGGTGTTACAGGATAGTCTGCAACATACCCTTAGTCAAGGATTTGAGGTTAGAAACATAAATGGATGTAGCCATGTACTGATAGCACTCAACACACACACTGCCAATGAAATATCTGACATAGGACCGGTGTGGTGGACAGACAAAACATAATAGGCACACCTCTGGCCATCAAGAGAATAGGCCCATAGTTGAGACCTATGCAGACAGACTTCATTCCAAGGTAAACTAGTATGTACACACAAACCCTGTAACACCAGTACTATGCAAAACATACCACAACGCTACTCACACTCTGTCTGTAGTTCTGTAACCTCCTACAAATATGTAGCTGGCCTGAGTGTGCAGGTTCTCCTGTAAGAGGTATTGCTACCTGCTGTCTGTAACACTGATGCCCACACACAGGCATCACACAGAAAAGGTAAAGGGACCACACCCACATGATGTAGGGATTTATAGCAGGTGGTTGCTATGACAGTGGTAATTGGAAGTATTATACAGCAAGCTGCATGTAGTTAGCAAGTGGAGGACACTGATTGGTGCAGAGACCATCACCTGATCATGTGCATCACCTACTAAGGCCATGCTGCAATCTATTCAAAGCAGCTCAATCCATTTACTGGAGAGAGACCGAGAGAGAGTGTGAGAGAGAGAGAGAGAGAGAGAGAAAGAGAAAGAGAGGAAGAAAGAAAGAAAAGAAAAGAAAACAAAACAAAACAAAAAGCCTAAGGCAAAGGCAAAGTAAAACCCAAAGGAAGAACAAACCATTCTAACATCCAGCAAACAATCCAGAACTGACAGCATTCCCACAAAAGCTATGTGAAGTACATATGCATGTGATTGAATGTAGTACCTGGTCCATAATAATGGGGTAGATGATGTGGAATGATTTATATGTGCCATCAGGTGTTGTAATGATGTTCAACTGAACAACTGCTATGGACAATAGTGTCTGTCCCTGTGGGTAGTGGGCCATAGCTGTCAACTGTGCAGATCAGCCCTGACTGACAAGATGTAAGCCATCATAGTGTATGTTGTGTAATGGGAAGTATGTATATTAAGTGGCCAATAGCTGGTGGTGGAAGTAATGCCATTATGATGGACACGTGGGACCAACTCCCCAGCCCTTGCAGGATACTCAGGTTAATCTTTAATGTAGCATGCAGGAATGCCATTGGTGTGTAATAGTGTTTCCTGCAATCTGGTCCTACCTATACCTCCCTAATGTCAGGCCGTGTCCATATGTGGCACCTGTCTGTGTTGTAGCAAGTCAAAACAGTGCAGCTGTGCAGGAAGGTGTTGAGTGATTGTGGACCTGATGTCTGAATGTACTCCACATATAGGTATGCATATGTGTACATATGTACAGGATATATATATATATATATATATATATATATATATATATATATATATATATATATATATATATATATATATCAGCATGTATGTCCACAAATATACAGATACCCATGTGTAGACATATATATGAGCACATATATACATCACATATATCTACACATATATAGATATATACCTATATGCACATGTCTACATATATACAAACACACACACAAACATATATGTATGTAAATACATGTCCCCTATATTACTACCACAGTGATACATGCTATGTGAGAGGCAAAAGTACACATAGCAATACACACAGATATCTACAGCTGGCAGTGTGTGCAACATGGATGGGTATGTCACATGTTAATCCCTTGATGGGACCACATTGCCCTCGCCTGTGAAGTATGCAATGGGAATATGGGGAAGTATAGCAGCTATAGTTGTGGAGGTGGTCAGGGTTGGTAGATATAGAGGACAGTCTACAGGGGTGGTATGTGACACATGTGGTGGGTAAAAACCCTGGATGGTGTGTGTGTGTGTGTGTGTGTGTGTGTGTGTGTGTGTGTGTGTGTGTGTGTGTGGTCTGTGATATGGATGCCCCATGGGCCCCAATACTGGCACAATGGGAACAAGCCTCCCACCCACTGCAACTCACAACAGCAGTCCATGTCTTGAAGGTGCCTGGCCTGGAGGCTGAGCAGGAGGAGCATGTTGGCTGTGTGAATGTGTACTGGGTGCCTCAGAGTGATGTAGCAGATCCAACATGTGTCTGTGGAGCCCGGTATAGAACAGACCCTGGACCTGGCCTCAGGGGACAGGAACATGTCTGTGTGTGCTTCCAAGGGGGGGATAGCATCACCTGGGTTGGTTCCACCTGATGGTATTGCTGTACCAGTACACAAGGAGGCCCCAGTTTGGGACACGCATGCAATTTGGCCAGGTAAGGTGGGCAGATGGGTTTGGAGAGGTGGTTTTGCTGGCCAATAGTAGATATACATGTTATTGTGTCACTGTTATAGAACATATGTTGGTAGTAAAAGTCTACGCAGTCTCAGAACATGTCCAACAGCATGCATAGATAACCTCAATAACACAGAATGTCAGATGTGCAGCAATCACAAAGCAGCCATACCACAGGCATATATGGAACCATAGTGGCCCTGTCAATGGCATGCAGGTGAATAGTCTGTAACAGGCCAGCAATGATAGTATCCACACAGGGAACATGGCTACAATCACATAGCAGAAAGTATGGTACAACACAATATCTGTCCCACTGGTAGGTAAGCTGCAGCCATACCTAATGAGTTGTGCGTACAGTTTGTTGAAGCTGATATGGAGGGGGGAGGTGACAGAGATGTGTATTACAAACTGTGGTAACCTTGCTGTATGACTTGCTCAGACCTGTTTCAATCTTTGTCTTTCCACCAAGATGTCACATGCATGCTTGCCTACCTATTCAACAGCTGAGAATGATGTGCTTATCACACACATGATCCAGCACTACCCAGTGCTGTTTGGCAGGGCTGCCCATGAACAGCAGGAGCGGACTGCCCTGTGGAATGACCTAGTCCAGAGGGTCAATGATGTTGGACTGCACAACCACAGTTATGAGCAGGTCCAGCATCATTATACTGACCTGCTTCTCAATGCTCATTGACGTGCTGCTGAAGTCTGGGAGATCACCTCACCATGGGGGGGGGCATGCCATCGATCCCACCGACATCTGTGGAGGAGCTCCTGGCCAGCCTCGTGGCAACTGCCAATCCGGCCAGCCACCAACCGCTGGACACGTTTGTGGGGGTGGGTGGCACCCACACACTGGCCAAGGAGCATGCAGGTAAGGACACATGGCACATCAGTAGACCACTGTTGCATATACATCTGCATCGGTACAGGCAGATCATGCATATCTGACATGTCATAGGTATTTTGTGTTGCTGCATTGTAGTGACAAACAGATGTTCAGATGTGGTAGTATTGTGGAAATGTACCATTGATGTATTGTAATACTGCACCCACCCTGTAGCACTGCCACAGGTGTCGCCACTGACATTGCATCTCTCTCCCTCTTATGTAGGTCCCTCCAGGTACCACCAAGGCAGCAGCCTCTAGCTGGTGAGTATGGTTTATGTACATGCTTGCCAATACACCGGGCATGTAATGGCGATGGTATATTCCATGCACACATCTAACACACCTACCCTGAATGCATGCTGTACATGTGCACGTATTGTTGCTGTGAAATGCACAGTGTCACAGGGGTGACCATGATGGGGTATTGGAAGGGTATGTCAGACACCTGCATGATAACTAACATCCTGTCATTGTGGAATGTGTCCACATGGAGTAACATAATTGTGGGAGACATGGCCTACAGTAGGGACATGTTCGAAACAACACCCATATACAGTGCAACATCAGTGTATATACCTGCAGGACAATGGCAACTGCTGCAGAGATACACTTAAGGCATTACAGTAGTCCACATTATCAGCTGGGTCTAACCTGTAACATGTGGTGTTCAGTGTATGGGACACTGCAAAGTGACACATATGTATAGGGTGTTACTTGTCATGCATTTGTATAAAGACTGAAGGAGGTGGGGGTATCAGCATGACACACCAGTGCACTGCAGTAGGGATCCTAACAATGCTAGGAATGGCTCTATCTACACATAGTCAGGTTCAGGACATGTGGCAGCCATAACATTACCCCCACAGCAATAGTGACGACAGTGTGTGAACACCATGGGATGTGCACATGGGTAGACCTTGCAATCATGCAGAATAGGGGGACATGTGTAGGGCAGCCTGAACATACACTGGCAAATGCAGATGGCCCATGCTGGTATACCCCTGCCCGAAGTAGTGACTGCTGTAGTACACAGAACAAGAGGTGTGATAAACTGTCATGATAAAGGTGTGCACACACATGCCCACACAATGTATATGCATCGTACTCAGTAGCTGCACATCTAACACAATCTGTATACACTGCATGTGAAAGTACAGGGCATATGTCACATATTGGGCTTGTGTGCTGCTAAGATATGCAGTGATGTGGTCCCATGGCAGTCAAGGATGGGTGCGGAAAATCAATAAAGGTGTGTACATCCCCCATAGCCACTGTATGCTCTGATGGTTGTCAGTGTAAGAGTATTGGATTGGTCATACATGGTCAACTGATGTTGAGAGCTGTGCATCAGACATCAGGCATTCATAAATGACATCTGTCCACATATCATACCAGGTATGTGTTGCTGGAAAACATAGGGGCTGTGAGCATTAAAGCTGACATAACTGACATGGTAGTATACATTCAGCAATGGGTCATATACCGTTGAGGTGTGGTGCACAGTACATGGCAGGGGGCAGAATAAGTGCACAGAAATACCCTGTTCATAGGTGCAGTGGTATTCAGAGGAAGGGATTTCACCTAGTGGCACAGCACATGCATCACACACATGTATACTGTTGCCAGCATGGATTGACTATAGCTGCACTGCATGCTGTTGGGTACTATAAGTTATGCATGTTGACAGAAGGGGAATAGGAGGACTGTGTGTACTTTCATTGTGTAACCTCACCTGCATGTGTGGGTGCATCCTGGTGGGTAGTCAGTTTGTCTGTAGGGTCACTCTGGTGAAGTGGAGGGAAGTTGATGCATGTAGGATGCTTGTGTGCATGTGTGTGTGCTTCTGTGGCTGGCCATGCATGCACATGTTTGATTGTAGGGTGTTCAGACAGCAGTACCTCCCTCTGGGATTATGCAGTACATGTACATGGACTGCCACATTACATACCAGGAATACCTGTCATGTGTGTAATCACAGGACAGCTGATAGTATAATATGGTCTGTAGCATGGAATAGGTATCCAGAGGGAAGGTAGACACCAGGTACACCCTTAATATCGCATTCAGCAGAGAGGTCACCTACAACCCACGTATGCAGCAATACAGATGCATTGGGGAAGTACTAGTCAACACCAGGGAGTGTAGCCAAACATTACAGTTGTCACATGATAGGTTGAAGGAGCAGCATATCTGGAATGTATTGAGCATTGCATACACATGACACACCAGTGCGTGATATTATGGATAGAACATAGTAGCCCATACATATAGGGGCCATGCTCATCATGTCCGGACATACAGAGGGTGCATACCAAATGACAGCAGTAAGGCCATGTAAAACCACTACACACAGTCAAGCAGGCCTTGTGTTGTGACTGCTTGTGTAGGCATTTAGAGGACTGATATGTTAATGAGTGGTATCAATGTGTGTATGTTAACAAGTGTGATGCAGGATGGAGTACCACATGGACATATATGTGGGACTGTCTGTAAAACCATGGACAGGTCGGTATTACGGAGGTGTGTGTGTGTGTGTGTGTGTGTGTGTGTGTGTGTGTGTGTGTGTGTGTGTGTGTACTGTTAGGCAATGCTGTACAGGTTTTAAAGTGTGTTTATTGTTTTCCCCCACAGGTGGCAAGGTGGATCAGGGTCCCTCCTGCATGCAATCTGATGTTGGTACCCATACAGATGCCGAAGATGATGATAGTAATGTTGAGGCACAGGTAGGGTTATCAGGAGCCGACACTGCACCAACATTTGACATCCCCCTTTTAGACACCCCAACCCCACACACAGTTTCAGTGCCTATACACACCCCATCACCAGTGGCCATAGCAGAGGGACAGCTGGCATTCAGTGGCAGCGCACAGGAAAGTGTGGTAACCATGTCTACTGTGTCCGGTCACAGCAGGCATAGTTGGATGTCTGGCAGAGCACGACATAGGCAGATGTCCCAGGGTGCTCATGGTAGGGACGCTGGACGTCATGCCCCTGGCAGAGGTAACATAGCTGGTACCAGCAGGTGCATGTTTCAGGCTGTCATGGTGCTGCAGGCACATATAGAATGTTACCACAGACAGGGCCTGAGGCTGCAGTGGGCTGCTCCCACATCTGCAAATGGCAATGCCCATGAACTGGCTGGTGCCATCTGTGGATTAACTGAGTTCATGGATAGATGGTCTGGTGAGATGATGGCCCTCATCGACCATGGTCTGTCCATGCTTGAACATGTGGTGGAAGTGAGGCGATGGCTGTGTGGAAGTAGGCCAGCAACACAAACAGCTGGTAGTCAACGTGGCTGTGCTAGGACACCAAGGGGCACCCGTAATGGCAGTCTGAGCCCCAACACTGCAGGTGGGGTACTGTCCACACCACACCACAGCAGGCCATGAGCACGTGGTCCTGGCCAGTCCCAGAAGGGACCTGGTACTAGCAAACATTTGTCATCATCAGGTGAGAGTGGCACATTGAGGCCTGTACCTGGACACATCCATGGAACCCCTGGCAGGCACAGTCCACGTGTCTGTGGCTGAATGCAGTGAACTGCACACCCTGCCAGGTATGGTCTGCAGTTGTCCATAAACACCTGTGTAGGACAGCCACATAGCGGAACTATGTGCATGCATACCCACACACTATGGAAACACACCTAGGGCAACCCCATACCTACACACACCACATCACCATGCCCAGCACACCACAGTGCACCCCTCACCCACACCCATGGTGTCAAATGTATGGCCTACCCTCAGCCTCTGGCAAACCAACATCACATCCTGTGCATATGATGATACCTGGGCCACATCCTTGTCATCCATACCATCAATGCAGGGACAGGCTAATAGGGTTCTGATGCACACAGTGACTGTACTACAGCATAACACAGTACTGCAGTGTAACCTGTAAGGAGTAAAGTGTAATGCATAAATGGCAGGTAGTGTAGCTGTCCAGTAGTGATGCCTTATAGCTGTTAGTAACACTGGTTGGTTGTGGTCTCTATATTATTATTCATTTGTGTTGTAGTTGTACACGTGTCAGCACAAGGATGGCCTGTGCATATGATGATGCCTGTGCCACATCAGTGTCATTAATACCATCAATGCAGGGACAGGCTAATATGGTTCTGATGCATATGGTGACTGTACTACAGTGTACCACAGTACTGAAGTGTAACATGTTGTAAGGAGTAAAGTGTAATGCATAAATGGCAGGTAGTGTAGCCGTCCAGCAATGATGCATTATAGCTGTTAGCAACACTGGTTGATTGCGGTCCCTATAATGTTATCCATTTGTGTTGTAGGTGTACATGTGTCAGCACGAGGATGGTTTGCAGTCATATTTCACAACGGGGTATGGCACTGTGGTGACACCATGGCTGTGACATATCTGGTGTACAGTTGAAAACATGTCACAGGTTACTAAAACTGTTATTGCCTGTGCCACATGGACAGGTGACCCGCTGAGGTGTGTATACCCTACAACCTGATGTAAACCCATCAACATACATGGACACTGTTACTTGGCAACACTGGGACTAGACCCCTACCTAGCTATGTAGTGATACTGAAGTATGTGGCTTACATTGCACACACCACACAGCGTTTAGGGTGAGGTGTGCCCCAGATTACATGTTACATGCAGAACATCCCCAGACATGTACAGTATGCTAATGGGGGATGTAATGGGTGTATATGGACAATATGTAGTGTGACATACCATCATATACACATTAACAGACACATAACAGCCAGACACACATCCGAGATACCAGGGCCTATTGCTGCTTGCTAACTTGACTGTGTGTCCAATGTGTTACAGGTTGGCTGCACACAGCACATGCATAACTGGCTTGGATTGTGGTATCAGTTACCTGTATGGGTGATGGTGACAGTGGTAACCATAAAGTGGTACATGGACCATATACCAGGTGTGCCATGGTGTAATAGTGTGCACAGCACCTACATCCCCCAGTGGATATTGTACCCCCTGAAACCCATGATGACACTCTGCCATACCCGCCGTCACACATTGGCTGTGACTGCGATACAACCCATAGTACACCCCAACAGTGGTACTACAGGGATATACATCTAATGCACATGCCACTTGCATATTAGGGCATTGCACTGTCATGCCTCACCTATGGGCAGCAAAAGAACTATCTGTACTACTGTGTGGCAATGGGTACTGTAATAGAAGTATGTGGCCTTGGAATGCTGTACCCTACAGATATACAGACATGCACAACTACACACAGAGGCCAGAAAACAATGAGTATCCCATGCCTATTAACCCATTTGTAAAACAATGTTGTGCTGGTACTGCAAGGCTCATGTAGCCGGTATGGGGAGGGAGCTTAACAGGGTACATGTAATGTCCCATACAACAGCAGCCACAACTGACTATGACAATGGCTGTTGCATTGGTTGTGAAGGCCCTCATGGAATTCTCAAGTACAGGTGTGCTAACACACAGACACTACTATACTCAGTCATGCACACATACACATGTGTCAGTACAGGGGTGCGTCACTACAGGTGGTCATAGCTGTGTACCTAGCTATTGTCCAAGGGAAGATGGGTTGTGTAGGGGTTGTGTGTAGAGTGGTAAGCAGGCACTCTATTGACAGACACTACTGTGGTGACCCTCAATTTGAGAATGACATGCATTAGCCAATCCTCCAGGTGCCTTCTGCACATGGCCACTGAGGTGATCAAGTTGACATGTATGCAATATGCATTACAACAAATGGTTAGTGTCTGTGATGGAGACCTGTACCTAAGCATGTTCTGTTGACTGTGGTAGTGTAGTGGAGGTACCTGTGGCATGTGGTGCATACAGGGTGACATCTCCTATATGTGCCAGTTCTTACACAGCTGGGCAGACATGTCAGTGTCAATCAAGCTTAGGTTGCCTGTACATATCCCAGCTGGATACCTGCCATCTGCACATCTGTACAAGGACTGACAGTCATCAGCTTGACAAGTAGCTATGCAGTAGCATGTGTGTTGACAGACAGACATCTGACAACAATATGTATGCCATTACTACATGTTGGAAGCCATCACTAACATGTGCTGTACAGACAGTAGTCTACAGTTACTTTCCACATGACGGATCATTAGTCAGTAAGGGGTATATACTGTAACACAGCTTACACACCAGGGATAAAACAGGGAGGCCTCCACGTCCAGCTATGCCCACAGGTGTGCCTGTTGTCATTACTACATTTAGCACTGTCAACTGTAGTACTGCCATTATACACTACATGCCAGTGTGACAGCACATACCCTGGGCTACTACACCTGTATGTAACATATTCATATGGATAATAGTACTGTACAGTCCTCATATATGTCTGTGTCTCACACATGACACTCACACCCCTTGGTACAGTAATGACAGCACATAAGCGCATGTATTGTTCATGATATTACATGCACTTATTACAGATTATCAGACTGGGTGGTGTGACCTGGTTACCAGGGTAAGCCATGCTTAGCAAGTATCAACATTGCTGCAATATACCAGCGGAGCTGATTTGCATATTGGTAAGCAAAGCCTACACTATGTAAGCACCCTTATGATTACCCATAGGTCAGCACTGCTTAACTTCGCACAAACCCACTTAAAGCTGCCTTAACCACTCTGTATCCAACAGCCCTTGCTCTGCCCAGCAACAACATGAAAAGCCCTTGTAGGTCCTGAACCCAGGACCCTGTACACTGAAGTCATAGCACTTAACCACTATGCCATGACCACTGTGAAGACAAATGTTGTTTTACCAATATAGCTGTCAATACACATATTGAATAGTACTGAACAATTGCCTTTAGTTCCTGAATTGTGTAGTCCTTGTTATTAATATGACTGTTGCATTACATATGTTATTTTATCATAATGTGCACATAGCAGATACATACGGTGAGATACATCTGGGAGGGTATACACAACAGCGAGTTTACTCATGACAGGAATATGGTTGTATACATATAATAGGTCTATATATGTCTACATGTACATACACATGTATACTCATACATATGTATGTATACACATCTGTATAGTGCTAAATATATATGGCCATGTGTACAGTTCATCTTATGTACACACACACACACACACACACACACACATATATATATATATATATATATATATATATATATATACATGTATATATAGATATATGTATATGTATATATAGATATATGTCTATATAGCTATATATGTATGTATGCATATCCTATGTGCACAAGTATGCCTAGTTAAGTTGGTATATATGCAGATATCTATAGCTATTTGTGCATGCATATCTATTCTGATATACCTACTACTGTCAATATATATGTAGATATCCATACGTATATGTACATATGTATCCCTGTCTGTATATATGTAGACATATATTGCTCTGAATATGTATATATCTGGGTGTTGATATATATATATATATATATATATATATATATATATATATATATATATATATATATATATATATATATATATATATATATATATATATATATATATATATATATATATATATATATATATATATACATATATATATATATATACATATATATATATATGTGTGTGTACATATACATATACATCTATATATGTTGATATGTATATGTGTATATATCTATATAGATATCTGGATAATTATATAAACATATATTTTCACCATATGTCCTGAACATGGAGTGTAGCCCTACCTCAGCCCCTATAGTCTCAACTTTGTAGTGCAAAGGGATGTCAGGTGTGTATAGCAGGTATATTTGTAGAGTATTGCTACTGTAATATGGATTGTCTTCACAGACATGGTGTGTGTGGGAGTTCACATCTGCTTTTAACATGTGCACCATTGGCTACTGACAGACATCCTAAGGACATCATAGTGCAGTACCACTGCTAGCACATAATGCTCCTGTGGACTACAGCAGAGATATTGGCCAATATATGTGGACATACTGACACACTCTGGACAGTCCAGAGGTATACACAGAACTCCTTAGTGCAAGACATGTGGACCAAGCCTGACAATGTGGGTGATAACAGCCATGTAGATGGGTATAACACGTAAAGACTGGTATTCATTTGCCCCCATAGTTTATGCATTCACACACCCCTGTCTGTCCTGACACATAATAACTGCTGGTACAGACTGGTACTACCCACTAGATATTGACATACATCTGTACAGCATCCCACTGCTCCGTATGACATACATGACTGTTAGGGGAGGCCATCAGCAGTACATCTGGCAAGTATCTGGACATGACATCCCACTGGGTAAGTACACTAAGCTGCTAGGCATGTAACAAAGCACTGTGCAGGCTACAGGCAGACTGGCTCAACACTGACCTACATTTCCTATGGGGGAATGCACATGTACCTGCATATATAGCAGGATCTACAGGTATGTCACAGCACAGAGTATGATACATCAGTGTGAAAGTGCACAACCACAGCCAATGTGAACACAGCCACAGCCACGTATGGTAAGCTTGCAAAATATTACAGTATGTGGAGTATCTGTTCAAAACCATCCTCATATGTGCCACTCACACACTAACCCTACATAATCTGGGCCACTACACAGTGTAGTCCAATGCCTGTCTGTGGTATGGGACATGTGTGTGTATGGCCCTATAAACATGTAAGCCGATAGGGTAACATACAGTGGAGCATCATGTAACATCAGAACAGGACTAGGAACAATGACATCTACCACAGTCTATACACAGGCCACAGTACAGATTGACAATACACACACTTTCAACATTTACCTTATATACACAGACCTCAGTACTGTACACACAACCACAGAATATCCAGGTTATGTCATCAAATAAAACCCCTACTATACATAACATGTGTAGCAGTCTGATATCTCACTGGCTTGTTATCAGATATGATGTCACTAATTATGGTGTACAGCAGATCTGCACATCTTACTGCATGACATATTTACAGAGGTTGACAGAGTTGTGGCTGGAGGCACTTACACAGGGTCATTATTGACATGTTTCTGTGATAACCTCATACATTTACTGTTGTAACAGGGTTTGTTGCAACATATGTCCTATGAAGGATATGAAGTCAGTAACTCTCATGTTTGTCACCATCTACAGAGTGCAATCGTTACACTACCTTCTGCAGTTCACAGATAGGTGCTCTGTGGGTAACACAAGAAAAAAAGGCACCACACACTGCCCAGTCTGCAGAGGACCCCACAGATGTGGTTTTCTCATAAACATTGCACTGACATGGCAGTTATTAAAACATGTAGGACAGCCATATCCACACACACCCTGTTAAACCAACATTACTCCAAATGCAGTATAGCAGCACTTACAGTCTGTAGTCAGGTCAGGCACATCCCCCTCCTATGTGTTGGCCTGTTTCCACAGTGTATGTTGTTAGAGGTAAATCCCCAATCCATCTAAGATGCTGTTTGCCAAACAACAGAACAAGTTCCTGCTCACAGTGAATGAAAAGTCCCAACACCATCATGATGTTCCTAGATATTGGAGTATGTTTCCATGCAACTGGCAATGGGAATGTTACCACAGCTGTTCCACATGCAGTCAGCTAGAGGAGGGCTGCAATTCGTGCAGAGGCCAACAGCTGATCATGAGCATCACTTAAAATACACATGCTGCTGCCTAAGCAAAGAAGGTGTAGCTCTCCATATCCAAAAGAGAGGGAGTGAGAGAGGCAGACAGAGGCAAAGTAAAGTCAGGGAGGGGTGAGAGAGTAAAACTTAAGCATGTTTGTGTCACATACATACCAGCACAGGGTATCAAACCCCTGACATCTATGTAGTGCTATCACATTTCTATGCAGTTATTGGATGCGCCACATAGGTTACATGTTGAAGAGCCCTTAATGTATATGTGGATGAGTGACATCTGCAACAGTGATATGGTAGCTATACAGTAGGTGTAGTACATGTGCCTGTCCGCATGAACAGGTGCCAGTATTAACACAGCCACACTCTCACAGGGATGCACACACATTGACACACTTGGCAGGGCCAGGAGTAAAACTCATCACTAGTGAGATTGCCACAACACATTACTGTGCAGGTATCACATGCACTACAGGGGTCATACAGAGGTTATATGGACAAAGGGTATGTGGAAGTGTCTGACACTGGACAGCATACCAATGTCAGACACTTCCATATAACCTCTGTATGACCCCTGTAGTGTAGGTATCACACGCACTACAAGGGTCATACAGAGGTTATATGGACAATGGGTATGTGGAAGTGTCTGACATTGGACAGCATGCTTTGGTATGCCAATGGGGGTTGTAGTGAGTGTGAATGTGATCATATGATCACACAACACACACACACACACACACACACACACACACACACACACACACACACACACACACACACACACACACGGTGCCAGTACTGACATGCATGGGTGCATTGCTTCACGAGTGTGTAGTGGTTGACTGTGCCAGACAGTTATACAAGGCTAGGTGATGGGTATATCTTTGTATCAGCCCACATGACAATGGTCAGCATTGTGGCTCAGTGGTGTAGTTTCTGGATTTGCCCACACAGGTAGGTATTGTATTCACCATCCAGTCACCTAGGTGACCATTGCATTTGGCCAATGCTCTGCATTGCTTGCCATGTATCTGTTCCTTAGTCCATGACATGGTCAGTGTCTGGGATGTGCACACCTTCCACATGCATGTACAGTGACATGGGGAACTGTACCTTGGGTGTCTGGCCCATGTTGTGTACACAGATTATCATCAGATGTGCCAGTCCTGTCCTCATGTGGTGGGAACTGTTAATGGACAGCAAGTTTACCCTGCACCTACATTGATAGCATGATACTGGCATTCCCTGGTGTCAGTGGCATCTGTCCATACAGGGCATGTTTTTCAGGCATGGTATGTCCTTTGTGGGTCACATTTGCTGGCACCACAGGTGTTGCAGGTGTCTAGTGGGGAACATGGGGAAGGTGCACTGTCAGCATGTATGTGCCTATTGGACAGATGGACAAGGTGCCATGCCCTCTGTAGCCCACTGCAATCACACCATGGTTACTATCAGTGGGCAATATGCAGGGTACTACCAACATAGCAGCTGTTGCCTAGGCAAGTGTGTGCGAATATGAGACATGGGTTGAGAGTGTTCCCGGGGTGATACTAGGGTTGCTAACTTTGTTTGCCTGGCCTTGATGTCACATGTAGGGGTATGGATTTGCAACCCAGTCTTTGGGCTATTTCACATCTGTTATCCTTGTAGGTGGACATTGTGATATATATACTAGGACCACCATATAAGAAATATGCAAAACCCGCTCCACATTGAGTCCAGTTGTTACACACTCACCACCACCTCCACACAGGATATGACTTACAAACAAAGACACACACAAACACACACACACACACACACACACCTGTCATGTCTGGGATTAGAACTCCTACCAAACTAGTTTATTACACTACAGCACTATGCAGTTATAGGACATGCCACAGAGATTACTGGAGTAGTCCTTCCAGATGTATTTCACAATGAATGACATCAGCAGGATTGCCAAAGTAGGGCATTTAACTTGTAGTGAGTGTGGCTAGGCTAAAATGCATTGCTCCCTATACAGACATAGAAACACACACAAAACATCCATAACTACCATGTGTGGGAATATAACTCCTACCAGAGTTCTATATCACACTACATCATGAAGCTGTTATAGGACACACCACAGGGATTACTGGAGTAATTATTCTCCAGAGGTGTATTTCACAATGAATTAAAACAGCAGGATTGCCAAAGTAGGGCATTTGAATTGTAGTGAGTGTGGCTAGGCTAAAATGCATTGCTCCCTACACAGACATAGAAACGCACACAAAACATCCACAACTGCCATGAGTGGGACTAGAACCCCTACCAGAGTTCTATATCACACTACAGCATAAAGCTGTTATAGGACGCACCATGGGGATTGCTAGAGTGCTACTTCCCTAAAGGTGTATTTCACAGTAAATGACATAATCAGGATTGCCAATGTAGGGCATTTGAATCATAATTTGTGCAACTAGCATAAAATGCATTGCTCTCTACACAGATAGACAGACGCACACACACACACACACACACACACACACACACACACACACACACACACACACACACACACACACACAGTTACCAAGTCTGGGTTTAGAACTCCTACCTAACTAGTTTATGACACTACAGCAGTACACAGTTGCAGTATGCACCACGGAGATTACTGTGCTGTGTGTATTTCACAGTGTATGACATCAGCAGCCTTGCCAAAGTAGGGAATTTGAATTTTAGTGAGAGTGACTAGCCTAAAAAGCATTGCTCTCTACAAAGACATTGGCACACGCACACAGTTGCCATGTCTGGATTTAGAACACCTACCTAACTAGTTTAGCAAACTACAGCAGTACGCAGTTGTAGGACATGCCATGGAGATTACTGGGATACAACTTTCCGAAAGGTATATTTAAAAGTGTATGGCATCAGCAGCCTTGCCAAAGTAGGGCATTTGAATTGTAGTGAGTGTGACCAGCCTAAAAAGCATTGCTCTCTACACAGACAGTGACACACACACACACACACACACACACACACACACACACACACACACACACACACACACACACACCTGCCATGCCTGGGATTAGAACTCCTACCTAACTAGTTGATCACACTACAGCAGTACGCAGTTATAGTATGCACCACAGCGATTACTGGGCTACAACTTTCTGAAAGGTGTATTTCATAGTGTATGACATCAGCAGCCTTGCCAAAGTAAGGCATTTGAATTGTGATGAGTGTGACTAGCCTAAAAAGCATTGCTCTCTACACAGACACACACACACACACACACACACACACACACACACACACACACACACACACACACACACACAGTTACCAAGTCTGGGTTTAGAACTCCTACCTAACTAGTTTATGACACTACAGCAGTACACAGTTGCAGTATGCGCCACGGAGATTACTGTGCTGTGTGTATTTCACAGTGTATGACATCAGCAGCCTTGCCAAAGTAGGGAATTTGAATTTTAGTGAGTGTGACTAGCCTAAAAAGCATTGCTCTCTACAAAGACATTGGCAAATGCACACAGTTGCCATGTCTGGATTTAGAACGCCTACCTAACTAGTTTAGCAAACTACAGCAGTACGCAGTTATAGGACATGCCATGGAGATTACTGGGATACAACTTTCCAAAAGGTATATTTAAAAGTGTATGGCATCAGCAGCCTTGCCAAAGTAGGGAATTTGAATTGTAGTGAGTGTGACCAGCCTAAAAAGCATTGCTCTCTACACAGACAGTGACACACACACATACACACACACACACACACACACACACACACACACACACACACACACACACACACACACACACACACACCTGCCATGCCTGGGATTAAAACTCCTACCTAACTAGTTGATCACCCTACAGCAGTACGCAGTTATAGTATGCACCACAGCAATTACTGGGCTACAACTTTCTGAAAGGTGTATTTCATAGTGTATCACATCAGCAGCCTTGCCAAAGTAAGGCATTTGAATTGTGATGAGTGTGACTAGCCTAAAAAGCATTGCTCTCTACACAGACACACACACACACACACACACACACACACACACACACACACACACACACACACACACAGACACACACACGCACACACACACGCACACACACACACGCACACACACACACATGCACACACACAGTTGCTATGTTTGAGATTAGAACTCCTACCTAACTAGTTTATCACACTACAGCAATACGCAGTTACAGGAAGTGCCATGGAGATTACTGGCCTATACCTTTCACAAGGGTGTATTTCAAAGTGGATGACCTCAGCAGGCCTGTCATAGTAAGGCTATGGAGAGGGCAGTGTGTGTGTGCATGGGTCATAACCCATTCATCTAGAGGTTGACACACCACACGTGGGTACACGCAGGGTTATATTCCACAGGTACATGTATATAGCTGCTAGATGACTACCTCTTTCTACAGTCATGTTGCACAACTAGCACTTGCACCACATAGTCCATAATGCTGACAGATACCAGTGGCTAAGGTCTACAGTGAGTGACATCTGAACCTCATGTGGTTGTAGCCATTTGGCTGTATGCTGGGTGGGTCAGGCCTCATAATAGATGGCGTCTTGTGACAGTCACTCTCTTCCACACTTCTATGTACGTCTACTTTTGGCTTATTATAGTGTGTTGTTCTTGGCTATACGCCTGTATTCCTATCCAGTGTATGTGCAAATCATGAGTGGTGCATATTGAGGAGTGTCTGTACTAACATCTGCAACTGCCAGATATGTCTGGTCCATTGTTGTTTGCAGACATGGCCTTCATTTGTTTAAGTGCATGAGCATGCCCTGTATGCCCTTCTGTACTGAATATATGGATTGATTCCCGGTCGTTTGCACTGCAGTGCAGACCTTTGTGTTGTAGACCTACAAGTAGCATGCTGTTTCTGCAGGGTATCCATTGATCATTTGGCAATATGGGGACAAACTGTGCAGGGGATAGTGTTTACTGTAGGGGATTGTGTCTGTACTACTTCAGCTGCATGGTATTGCTGTTAGCAGAGATATTCAGACATGTGTATTGTTATACACAGTGATGTTTTCTGTCCTCATGTACTGTCAGGTGGACATTCTTGTTCACAGTGATGACTTGGGGGACAACGGTGACTGCAGCTGTGTCTGATATTGTGGGCCAACATTTCGGTATTCCTGGTAAGTTATGCCATTCTGGAGGGGGGAGCTGCAGACACTTGGTGGTGGGTTTGTGTATCTGGTTCAGCACCTTGGTACAGTGCTGGCAGAGGATCCCATACTTGTCCGCCCATCAACATGACAGTATGGGCTTATCTTGCTGTGGCAATGCTTCACAGCTGTACAGATTTGCACAGGTTAGCCAGAGGCAGGGGCCATGGGTCAGGACATTTAGCCTATTGTGGTGTACGAGCAGGTGTGTAGCCACCCATCTATGTGTTTGCAACCAGGGATAGTGTTTGCACACAACTTGGTGTCGGACCCTACACATTCCATGCTGCCCATGCTCCCACACCCTCCTCTGTCATTCTAACCTCTTCCATACATTATGCATACCTTCTCTGATACTTTCCCTAAGGGTATCACCCCATCACAGGTGTGTGTTAGTGTTGGTCCACAGTTCATGCAGTAGGGCATGGTGGACATGTTACTGTGGCTTGTCCACATGGCCTTGCATATGGCTTATCTGGAGTGCGTTATGCTATTTGGGTGTCCATGACATAACATGCATTAGCAGTACATGTGAGACACAGGCCTTTGGCAGAAGCCTGTAGGGCATAGATGTTGCTACAGGCCAGATGTGGCAGGCCGTTGCATTCTATCTGTCCTACAATCCCAGACCACCATACAGTATATTCCCTCAGGGTGACAGGGTAGGTGTGATTGGTATTCATGCCAATACCTTCTATCAGTCTTGATGAGGTGGTGTTTATGCTGGCAGAGTGCTACCTACAGCTAGGGATGCACCTGCATGGGACACCTGCACTGCAAGCTGCAGTCTTCCACTATTGCCATATACAGGTGAGGTCTTACTGCACCCATTCCTCACAGCAGGGGTATTACCAGAGAGGTGTCTGTGGGTTTTGTTTGTGTGGCTGGGTGCATGTGTGCAATGCACACTATTTGCATGTGACACACGATATGCATGGGGCATTCAATTTATGCTGGCATGTGTAGGTACATCAGCTGATTCCCAATATATCAGTCCTTCTTCCTTTGTGATCTGCAGGTGTTCAGGCAGACATCACTGGTATCCCCTACTACAGTTCCAGTTACTGTGATACATACCTATATGTACAAATCCAAGGGTGTCTCTATTTCACAGTGACACAATATAGACTGTATGTCTGGGGTACTTTCCCCTGTGTACTGCTTGTATATCTAGCCCAAAATCCATGCCATGTCAGTCTTTCAGATGGTGACACATATTACCACCATACATTTACAATGGCTTACTGCTAGCATGTGTTATACTGGGGGGATTGTCTTTGGCACTGCAGTTGTGAGGGCTTGTCCCTATCATCAGCAGTAATGGGCAATGGCCACCAGGTCTTACCTCAACATGCATACATACTGACCACTCTCACACATTATGAAACACGCACCATCCTAACACATACAGACCTGCATATTGTGCAAATGCTATGACCTATCCTGCTACCTTGGCCACCTCTGGGCATCTGTGCCCCACTCGTATTATACCTACTCATACATGTTACTACATTTCTACACAGTATTGGGGGGCACACCTGAGTGCCACTGCATTTCTACACCGGACTGGGGGAAAGGGCAGACCTGTCTGTTTCCACATGTCTACATAGGAGTGAGGGGGCACACCTGACTGTTGCTACATTTCTACATAGGATTGTGGGGGGACACACCTGACTGTTTCTACATTTCTACACTAGATCGGGGGGCACACCTGACTGTTACTACATTTCTATACTGGATTGAGGGTAAGGGCACACCTGACTGTTTCTACATGTCTACATGGGAGTGGGGGGGGGGCACACTTGACTGTTACTACATTTCTACATAGGGTTGTGGTGGGACACACCTGACTGTTTTTACATTTCTACACAGGATTGGGGGGGGCACACCTGACTGTTGCTACATTTCTACACAGGATTGGGAGGGGACACACCTGATTGTTTCTACATTTCTACACATGATTTGGGAGCACACCTGACTGTTTCTACATGTCTACATAAGATGGGAGAGCACACCTGGCACTTATACACATTTTCTATGACTGTACTGGTATGTCAGGTATTCCATTTCATTCTGTATTCTAACCTATCATACTGACTAGAGGCATATCAGTGTACTACAGGTCTTAGCTTTGGTTGCCCTGTATATTAGTGTCTGACTTTCTACCCTTCAGAACTAACATCCCACTGTGTGACCTACTGTAGTCTGCCTGTGTAGACCTGGGGGGAGGTTACCCATAGGCCTCATTCAGAGACCATAGCACAGGCTCTGTTTTCATTTGTCTACACCTGTCCTGCTGGCTGAGACTGTTGTTGGGTATATGAACCTCCCTGACTAGCATGTGTGAGTCATATGGACACACATGTCGCCCAGCACATTTCCTGCAGTGGGTTTTGTCACCCTGTGTAGTACTGGCTATTATGGTAACTCCAGTATTTGTTACAAATGTCATGGTGCCACTATGGGTGTCTACCACCGAATTTCCTTACATGGTCACACCCATACCATAGATACAGGTAATGACACATTCTACTCCATTTGGCAATTGGTAGGTTGATTGACTTACATTGTGGGTGTGCCAGGATTGAGGATGGTGCTGGAGGGCTGCCTATGTTGGATGCACATAGTACAATCCCTATACATGGTTGAGCACAGGTAGTGTCATGTTTGTCATCCCTTTTAGTGTATGTGCGAGTCACAGAGGTGTCATTCCCTGGGTCCCTACTGTGTCAGTGTATGTGCTATGTGTTGCCTCTTTGCTAAGGCCAGGGCATACTGGGCATGCCTCCATCTGCCTACTGGGGCAGGCTCAGCTTGTTCTTCCTCCTAGTCACTCTGTGCCTGCGCAGGCCTTGGCATTGGTGGGGGGCTGTGTGGCCCTACCCCATGCTGTTCCTGCTGCAGCTGTTTCTGCAGGATCATATTGTGTAGCAAGGCACATACCATAACAATTTGAGTACATATAGCTGATGAGTACTGCAAGGTTCCACCAGATGTGTCCAGTCACCAGAACTGTGCCTTGAGCATTCCAAAAACATGCTCTATTATAAGTCTGGTCTGTGCATGTGCCTCATTATGGCATTCTTGTTCAGGTGTGTGCATTTCTGTTGGGTGTCATCTGCCATGGCTCCAGTGTGTAACCAGCATCTCCCACTAGGTGACCGTAGGGGATGTCCCCATTGACAAATCTCTGGTACAGCTGTGTCAGATACCAGATGTGGGAATCGTGATAGCTTCCAGGGCAATCAGCACACACATTCATTATAATGCCCCGGGCATCACACACAACCTGGTAGTTGATGGAGGGGAGGTCCCTGCGGTTGATGTAGGCCTAACCCTGATCACCGGGTGATGATTTGATGTGTATGTGTGCGCAGTCTATAACACCCACTAACTCAGGGTATTCTGCTATTTGGTGGAAGAGACACATATTGCTGGCCAACACCTCATGGGTGTTGACGAAATATACGTTTTCACTGGCATGTGCTGACATGGCATCCAGGAACTGGTGGAATACTCTGGATGCTGATGCCTGTAAGATCCCCATGATATCCCCAGTTGAGTTTTGGGAGGTACCTGTGGCTAGTATTCCTAGGCCTACACATACCTTGGCATCCACTGGGATGGGTTCCCCTCGGTCATTTCGGTGTGTCAGGCGTGGCCGGCACAGCTCAACAATTTGCTGTAGGAGGTCCATGTCCACGCTATAGCGCTCCACTATCTCCAGCTCATGTAGCCCCTGGTAGGTTACCCTGGGTTTGCACACTTTTCTCCATCTCCTCACTGTGTGTTGATCATCAGCATTCACAAACTCACCACCCTAAGCTTCTTGCACATGTTGTTGTATGATGCCTGCTGCAGCCCCTATCATGTTATAGTTTTGTTTGTTAAAAGTTCCCCACTTGTATACACCGGTGGTGTAGAGTATGGGAAAAACCAGAGGGGATGGTGTTTGCATAGTTTATAGTAGTGTTCTGGGCTTGTCTGCTGCTGTGTAATTGGCTGATTATTATACATTTCACCTGCCAGCTATGCTAGTTCTCCTTGATTAACTTCCTACTACTGTTTCCTCTCCCATTGCTTTCCTGTTTAAACCCAGGGGCACGCCGTGGAAACACAGTGCACAAATGAGCACAGAGCTGTTATTCCCTAGTTTACCTTTTTTTTTTCTTTAAAACCTATTGCACCGTGCATACACCTGCTTAGGCAGACTCAGACATAACCCCTTGCCAAGCTGTGCTAATCTAGGAGCAAACCTGAGCCATAGAGCTCCAATCTGCTTACAGTATGCCTGACACCCCCCCCCCCCGTGATGTCAGCTAACACCTAGGATTGCACCAAGCTATTCCTGCTCTTACACTGTTGGGAGGTGACTAGCAGGCTGGGGAAATCTGGGATTCAGTATCATTCCCCTCATTTGCATAGTATTGCCTGCTAATTACATTTCTCACACTGAGCCTTCCCCCCTTAGCAACCACTACTCACTGGCCATGTTGTCTTCTGCCTACCATTGACTTTAATGGCAGAATAGTGATTTTAGTTAGAGTGCTTATTTTAGGTTTATTTTTTTATCCCCCCCCCGATCCCGTTTGCCTGTCGCTGCCCTACGCTTAAACGTCCGGGATCGGCTAAAAAAAAATAAAAGTTGATTTTTTTATTTTTTAAACTGTTTCCAATGCCTATGGTCTTATACTTGGCCAATGGCATGCTTCCTGAATGATATGCACCCTTTATTTGGAGCTGTCACAGCTCCATTTTGGAATTTGCAGAAATGTACTCGGTGACTAACCGAGTGCATTTCTGCAGATTACACTAGTCCTGCACAGCCAGTTTCCAGCTTCCTGGATCACAAATGCACCTCATTTGCATGGATTTCTCCAACAAATGGGGTAATTTGCATACAGGGGCTGAGTCTGTGCAGGACTAGTGCAGGAGCACTCGTGCATGCCCCTACGGGCTATTCCTGGATCGCATGGCAGACATATTGCCTGCTAGAGCTCCTGCATTAATCCTGCACACCATGAAAGGCTTGCAAAGAGTGGTCAATGCCCTCAGTGTGGACATGTTTGGGAGGCATATGAAGTGTCCATTCAAAATTATGGGGTCATCAGACTTATACACAGATTTTCCTGTTCTAGTAAGGAGATAGTATACATTGCTAAATGCCAAGATTGCCATTGTTTTTACATAGACAAGACAAAAAGGCTGTTTAGGAATTGGATATATCAACATCAGTATGATTTTCAAAGGGGTTAATTGAGGAATGTCTTGGCTAAGCATATTATTAATTTTCATTCCCATAGGTTTAAGTTTATTGCTATTGACAAGGTTTATTTAGGTTCCAGGGGAAGTCCTTCTGATACCTATCTTGAATACAAGGAGTTGAAATGGCAGTTGAGGTGTAATACAACTGTTTATCCAGGCCTTAATGATGCAGTTTCCATAAGCTGTATGCTAAAATTAAAAGCTGAATTTACTTTATAGTGGTAAAGCAGATTCACTTATATTTGTATGTATTGTGTGTGGGGTGGGGGGACTTTATTATTTTACTATATTTGAATACTATGTATTTATTTTTCAGTATCAAACTATGTCATTGAAATTGATAATATTTTTATTGTGTATTATTTATACATAATATGTTTATTTTTTATATGTATACTTGGTGAATTTAGCTTTAGCAATGTTTTAGAAAGTATTTATTGCTTAATAGGTTATAATAAGTTAGTTAGTTATTCAATTTAGTCTGGTCATGTGGTTTTAGAATAAGACTATAAAGTGCTTTTGAAACTGTTGTAAGTTATTCTGAAGAAGTCTGTTTATACCATAAGATGAAAGTACTAAATTTTATCAAATAAAGGTACTTCAGTTTATGGGTCTGTTCTATGTTTTGTTTTTGTTTTCTGTTATAGTGTTACGCAGTTTTGAGTTTTTTAAGTTTGGTTGAGGACATAATGATGGAAGCAGTGGACAGGAGAAGTCAGCTAGTCAAACCTCTCTTCATCATGTAGTAGACATGCTCTCCCAGTTGTTGCCAACAACTGTGCCAGCACAGATCCTTATCCCATCAACATCAGGGTCCTTCACTACATCACCATCTGGTAGTTGGCAAGTTTGAGGTTCTGTAGACTGGGATTCCAGCTGGCACTTCCTTAGCCATTTACCTATTTCTACTTCATCCTCTTCCCTATTTTCCACCCACATGACCCTCTTATAAAAAAAAAAAAATTAAAAAAATAGCTTCCCCCAATAAAAACATAGCACCCATCCTCTCCCACCTCATTTAGCACAAATTCTGTTGATGTTTCCCCTTGTGTTTTCACCTCTTTGTTTTTTCTTCCTTTTTCTCAATCTGTCATATCACCCCTTTCTTTTCCTTTATGAAACCATCAGGGTGTCTACAAAACATTACTGCAATATAAAACAATTATAAGCCCCTCTTATTTTAAAAAATCCCTCTTATTTGCTGTGCAGTCCACAGCTTTTCTAAAATGCTTTGAGTGCATCTGCACTCAACCATTCTTGCCCATGATATGCCAAAGCAGCAACAACTTACAATTTTGCTAAGTAATTTGCAGTTTGAAATGATGAAAGTTATATGTTATTTTTATGTGGAAAGTGGTCATGTTTTTAAAAATTACTTCACTTTTCCGATTTCATTGCAAATGACTTTTGCTAACCTTATTTGCATATTCATGTAGCGCCAATGTTCACACATGACTGTTACATATTTGCAAAGCCCCTGACTATGAATACTGGTCATAAAGTTTCCCACTACACTCACTTTTAAATTTGGGTGACAAGCCCTTCACATCCCTCATATGAGGAAGCAAGCCCCCTTCTCCACCAAAAGTTAAATCTGAGATTACACTTACCTTTCAACAAACAGCTACCTCTATTACTTTCCACACAGTCTGCATGACTTTCATCAAAATATTCTGCCAATCATTCACTTCAAAATATAAAATCAAATCAACATCTCAATGCAGAGCACACTCCAATACCCATAATGCATTTGGAAGTGTGTAGAGTACTCTTACATTCCACACTTCCAGTCACTCAGTGCAACAGGAAAAAAAAAAAAACAAACATACAATGCCATATACCTGACCACTTACCTAAAATACTAGCAAGGCATGCATGCCACATTCTTTTCATAGCTTAAGTCCAACAAACAGATAACACACTATGCCATACAGCTGACAGCTCACTGACAACGCCATCAATGCACATCACACAGACACCCCAGATTTACTAATCCTCCATGCAGGACTAGACTAGTCCTGCGCGGAAGCAGTCGTGTAGGAGGAGGATGGCAGCGTGCCATGCATATTAATGAAGATGCACTGTCCAACCTCCTAGGCATACATGGAGTGTGTATGAGTGCAGGGGGTATGTCTGAGAGCAGAGCTCTCAGAATAAACAAGCCCCTGCAAAGTAGAACAGCAGAAAGTGGAAATAAATGAGGATGGCCGCTCATAGGTGTCTGCATATCCCCACCAATGGTCCCCCGTGTGTACAACAACAACAGTACATATAAATAAACCGAAGAAAACCTGATATATTTTCTTAAATCCAAGTACAGCAACAGTAGGTGCGTGTGTGTGCCCATCACTTAGCTATGGTGAAAGCAGCTTAAAAGGCTGAAGAGGATAACAAGGAAGATATATGCAAATGAAGCAGCACAACAATAGTGTAGTGGGCAGGGTATCCGCCTAACTAGCAGGCATTCTCAGTTCGAGTCCCACTGCAGCACATAACATTCTCCATGTGAAATCTGTATATGAACATTTTTTTCTCATGTATTTGCTGTTTAACCTACTAAATAACATTTAAATGTGAACTGGACTACTGTATTAATAGGGCACTAGTAAGCAGGATTAAGCACAAATAAGCAGTAGAAAGTAAATATATAAGCAATAGTAAGCATGTTGAAGTGCGTTTGCATGTAAGTATTACCTACACAGATTAAGCAAAGTAGAAGTTAACTGAGTGTTAGAAACTGTAACCGGAGGTTAGCAGTGCTTAGCTCCGCGCAAACCCTCACACACCCGTATACAACTGCTTTAATGTGCCGTAATCCCTCTGTATCCAATGGTCCATGTTCTGGCCAGCAACAAAATAAACAGCTTCTGCAAGGCTCGAACTCAGGACCCTGTACACTATAGTCACAGCAGTTAACCACTAAGCCATCATAACAATACATATGAAAGAGGTATCAGCAAACTAATCCTCACTACAGGAAAATCAAACCAAACATGTGAACTGAATCTATGTACAGTGTGATGTTGTATAATCTGCTACAGAACATAAATATGTGAACTGGAATACTGCAGTAAACATAGATGTGAGGTGTTATTGTAATAAAGTATAGAAGTCCCCAGGGCCCCATACAGTGTATGTACACATGAATCATGGATACCAGACACATATATAACCTGTAATGAATAGTTACACACTGCCAAAAGGCAAATTAAATTCTAATTAACTATTAAGTAATGCTAACCGCTGAGAACTCAACTTAGTAAGTGTAAGCAATGTGTAGGGCAGCCACGCCAATCTGCCTAGTGGTATACCTCTTTAAGCAGTTCCAACCTTAGATAAGCAGGTGTGCCAATAGCTTAGCCTATTCAAAACTGGCCAATCATGGAAAAGTGTGGAATATTGGCTGTATTTAAACCCCATAGGCGGGAATACTAGCCATAACTGGTTGTATCTTCCTACTGCAGGTAGAATGGCTGGAGTGGGTGAAGGCACTCGATTTAGAGTGCAACGCTGGGGCATCCAGGAGTAAAAAATCATGGTATGGCTCCTGGTAAAACACCATGAGGAGAGACTACTGTAGGGCCAGTACCAGGGCTTGCAGTATAAAATGGAGGCCTGGGACAGTCTCGCCCATGATCTCACCAGTGCCACAGGTTTCCCCCGGACTGGTGAGTAGGTCAGGCACCGCCATGCTGACTTGAAGCAGAGGAGGGGGGAATGTACTGGAAAAGTGGATCTAGGAATCTCGTCAGATGCCTAAGGTCCCAGTACTGAGTAAGTACTCATTCTATTAAGTAGGTAATAATTGCCTAGCTTGTGTATACTATGGATAGGTATGGCTATCACTGTATTTCTCTGACAGCTGCAGATGAGTGGGCTGCGAACCAGCAAGCCCATGATGCTAGGTTGCAAAGGCTGCATCGCGAGGCAGGTTAGTAATTATTCTGCATGTACTGTCATAACAAATGAATATAAGAGCCTGAGAAAGTGTCGTACCAGTAGAAATAAAGGTGTACTATTCTGTGAATAAAGGTATAATCCCTGGAGTGCTTCTGTTTACTCTTCTTTCATATGTTGTTGAACTGTTGCATACTATAAATAGTACTGTTGCATTAAGCAGTGTTAGCCACACTGTGGTATGCAGATAAAATGAGTATGAAGGTCTGTATAACAATGTTGGGAGTGCCAAGAGATCAGTCATATTGTACAAGTGAGGATGACTTAGAAAACATTAGAAAGCTTTACATCAGTTCCCTGATAGCACAGTGTACTGTGATGTTAAATGTAAGCTTTATGTCACACACAGCAGAGGTTTGAATCACAGGAGTACTAGTAAGTTGTATGCATAATCATACCCCACACCTGTACGGATTTTGTTATAATGTTCAGATAGAAAGCTGTATGCATAATTACACCCAACAACAGTACAGCTTTTGCTATAATGTTCAAATAGAAAGTTGTATGCATATTCATACCCCTCACCTTTTCAAATCTGCCCAGCATATCCAGATAAATGGTCCACATCACCATCCTGGTACTCTGTTCCCCTGAAAAATCAGTGTGATGATCCAAGAAATGTAGGTAGCCATCAGTGACATATAACTGATAGACGTGTACATAGTCAGAGAATGTATATGAAAACAAACCTGTCATTCCAGCATCTCACCCAAAATGTATGAGAGCAATTCTCAACATATGTTGCATTAACACCTGCATCTTGTCACACCAGTATGTAAGACACAGGTCATGTATATAATAATCTATAAACATACCATTGTACAATATAAGGCCATTGGGTAGTCTAATAATACATGTAAGGGACAGATCACTGCAGTGACTACGAATGTAGTGAAAACTACAAAGATATATTAGTTGTTAATTGAACTCTCTCTCACCCCTACCATATGTGCAAAAATAACCCAATGACACATCTCAATCGGTATGTGTACACTCCAAACTGTTGTTGGGACATATGTCTTACTGGTTTATAAATATTCACATTTGTTTCTATGCATGTGCCATGTTAAAATCCCCCCATATTGGTGTCCTGTTGCCATCAATGAAACCTGCATGCTGTTGTAACAGCCATTGTTATTCCATATATGCATGTGTTCTGCTTGCTCTGCAACTGTTTTACATCTGGTATGTTGGGTTAATGGGTATACCTATGCATACTGTTATAACTAATCGTGAATGCTGTCGACTGTTACTAACCCATATCTGTCTGTAAACTGCAACACCATAGCTCATATGTGAAGGCTGGTCCCAGCTGACCCACCTGTCCCACCTCAGCTGGCCATGGCACTGGGTACCAGCACATCTGGGGCCCATCCTTGGACCTCCTCCTCCATAGGCCCTGCACCACCTTCGGGTGAAACCGCTGCAAGGGATGGGGCTTGGCCCCCCCCTGGGAGCGGAGGCAGAGAGGAACCAGTCAATCATCGTCAGGTCCAGGCCGTGGTGCATAGGGTGATCGATAGGGCATTTCGAGCCCAGCTATGCCAGCTTGAGGGCCAAGTGGTGCAATTACAGGGTGAGCTTGCCCCTCCTACACAACCCCCAGCACGGCCACCTTTGCGGCCGTGAAGGTGCAGTGGTGACTGGCCATGGGTGGGGACCTCAGTCCCACTGTTTCCATTTGGGGCTCATGGGCTTGTGACTTCCAAACACCCCTACTCGTCCAAGTTGTTTATCCCCCACATGTGTCATATACCACCCCTGTATGCATCTTGTTTGTCTTGTCTGTTAACCTACCCAACCTACCTCCCCAAATATACCTACTACCCCTCCCCAACATCCCACTCTCATCTGAAAAAAAAAAAAATCTGTTCCCCCCCAAAAAAACTCGACCCATACATAGCTGTCCATTTTGCACACATGTCCACTGGACACATGTAATCTGGTCTAATTGGCATCACAACAAATTTATGTCATCCTCACCCTTCTCCCAGCGGTTTGAGTGTCCAAATCTACCTCCAAATTCAGTGTATATGTACAGCTGTTGCTGTAGAGAAATGGGCAGCTATGGACCTTCCCTACACCCTTCCTGCACATGCCTAGCTATTTTTCCTACTGTCTTTCCCTCTTTGTGTCCCTTTTTCACCACTTTCCTATCAACCCTTTTTTCTTTTCTTTTAAAGAAATGAGCACGGGGCTAAGCGGCAGTATGTACTTTTAAGCATCATTAAGCGGGTTTAAGTCTGTTTGTGCAGGGGTAAGCACTGCCTACACAAGTATCACAGCTAACTGAGTGTAAGGCACTGTAACCAAAAGTTGGTAGTGCTTACCTCCGTGCAAACCCGCACAAACTCGCTTACAACTGCTTTAAAGTGCCGTAATCACTCAGTATCCAACCGCTGGTATTCTGCACCACCAACAAAATAAACAGCTCCTGCAAGGCTCAAACCAAGGACTCTGCACAACACAGACAAAGGGATTTACCACTAAGCCATGACAGATACAAACAAATTCAATGTTTTCAGAAACAAATCATCCAGTCCAGTCATGCAACTGCACAGAGAATGTATACCTACAGCTAGATGGACGTGTGTGTGTGCAAATATAATACCAGCTAAATGGATACAACATATCTATAGATGTATAAAACACCACACAGAAGACCAAAGGGCAACCAACAAACAATGCCAAATAACGATATAAAAGTTTAATACAGTATTGTATTGACCTTATTGGTAAGAATTGGGGTTTATTTAAAAGTAACCCCATGGTTTATGCCAAAGTAGGAGTATGCCCAGAGGTAACTTTTAGGAGAGGTAAGAACCTGAAAATGATTCTAGAACAACCTTGTGTTAGTTTTTTAAGGATACCTGGCACTTTCAAATGCCAAAACTGTAATCACCGCAGGTAAATTGAAGAAAGTAACAGATTTGTAATACAACACAGGGTATACAGGCTGAGATGTACAGCTAGTTGCAACTCTAGAATGGTTGTTTATTTAGCTAAGTGCCAGAGATGCTCCACATTTTACGTAGGTAAAACGGAGCAGAAACTACGTGAACGAATTTACGAGCATCAGTATGCCATTATGAAGAAAAAACAGGAGAATGCACTGGCTAAACACATTTGCAGTTATAATGAACATAGTTTCAAGTTTATGGTTATTGACCAAATACTTGAAAACAAGAGGGGTGCTCTCTTACCTTTACTATTAGAAGAATCAGAACTTAAATGGCAAATCAGGCTTAATGCATATTCTTTCCCAGGATTGAATGACTTGTGTTCAATCAGCAGTGTTTTAAAACTTAGAAGTTTGCAGAGATAGCACAGTGTGGGCTTAATGTTATACATACTACATATTTTATTTTATATTATATTATAACATAGCTTATACAGTTATAATATTTAAATTAATGGAGTTTTTTACAGGGTACTAACATAGTACTGAACGTAAACATTATCAGTATTAACACACATACATTGAGTAAGCTGTAGTGAGGTTTTTATTATGGAAGCCTTTAATTTATTAACTTACTTTAGAGTTAGATAACGTAGTTTATTTACTTATTGTTTAGGATGATGGTGGAGTTAATTGATTGGAGGAGTTTGTGCCTATGGAAACTTATTGTTTAAATTAACTGTTTGATTAATTTTTTTATTAATGCTTTTAGTAATTAGCAAGTATGATCTCTCTTATAAGGATTGATTGTAACCTTTATACATGTTTCCGAGGAAGTCTGCATATTTTGCAGATGAAAAGCGCTTTAAACTACTGTATTAAACTTTTATATCGTTATTTGGCGTTGTTTGTTGGTTGTCCTTTGGTCTTGCCGGATTCTGTGTGGTGTTTTATCCGGTGGTTTCTTGGTCTATTTATATCTATAGATGTAGTCACATATATATATGTATGCGCATATATGTATATGTATATATATATATATATATATATATATATATATATATATATATATATATATATATATATATATATATATATATATATATATATATATATATATATATATATATATCCACAGATATATACACATATTATATATATATATATATATATATATATATATATATTTATTTATACACAAATATATGAACAGATATACATGCAAATGCCAACAACTACACATTTATATGTCAACATCCATACGTCCACATATACACAGCAAGTTACACATATGTACGCAGATAAATGTCCCCATAGGTATATACGGACATAGTTAGAAATGTGTAAGCAAATATATACACCCATATAGGTATATATGGCCAGAAATCTGTAGATAGCAATGGTAGATTAACAGACACATATATGTCCACATGCACCGTGAAAGGCCTTGACAGGCCCCAAACAATATACGTCACATACGAATTGGCATACCCCCCCACCCAGACAAACATGTCCACCCTGCAAAACACTACCAAGCTCAATGTAATGTACGTGTGTCATTGAAATAGGGATATAAATTAGCCCTCGGACATGTTCCACATGTTGACATCACATCCCCCTCTCCCCCACCCACTAGGTGGCCCGAGCAGTACAGGGTCTTCCAACCAAGCCATCCCTGACCCATACATTCATTACCCACAGGTCTGCTTCCCCCCCACCCACTGCACATATGCAGCCACCATCCCAGCCCTGGTTACTGGCCTGCAGCTACCAATCCACTACACATTGCCCCCCTTCCACACCTCTCCTTCGGGACCCATCCCTTATGTTGTCTCGAACCAAGTATCCTAGGTCTGGCACACGCCGTAGTCCATACACATAGTGATGGGTACCTATGTAATTCTGGGTGTAGACAAAAGTTGTATACCCAATGTTCGGGCTGTCCCGCATGGGATGAATGATTACCTGGTACTAACA